>NC_056737.1:1679103051-1679353051 GCF_019279795.1 Protopterus annectens
CGAATTTCGTGTAATATACCATCAATGTCATATTTATTACCCCATTTTGCTGCGTAACTCACATTATGTGCTCTCTGTGATTGCATATACTTCACGTCACCCGTCAAACGCGGATCACATGATCTGTTTCTTCAATAATCTCCCATATCCTCTACACGACTGCTACGTACCCTTCTGTCATACCACGTGGTGTCTCCTTCCCTGTATCCACTGTAGTGTCTACAATCACTATTTACTCTGCTGTGTGTTCCCCTGACCTATGTTCAGATTTAACAGAATTTGGATAGGTGTTCGACCCGCTATCACAACTGTTAACAGAAACACAATGTAGTCTGGTCCCTGATCTACAATAGAGACAAAAAGGCAAACACTCCTTACCTGGGCCTCCTGTTTAAGGCTGCACGTTTTTTTCTTGGGATCCAGTTTTCTGCTTTTCAGCCACAGATCAGACAGTAAACAGCCTCTTTACACACAACAATTGAGTCGGAGGTCTTTTCATTCAAGAAGAACCATTTATGCATATTCTCCTGCGTACATGTCTAACCAGCCATGCACTCTGACCTGTAGCTTACCAAGGGAATTCCGGATTACAAGGATCACAATGTGAAATAAGTTGTTAAAACCAGACTGTAGTTATCAGTAGGCTTTTCTAAGTGACAGCCGATAACACAGGAGGCTCGGGTTCGGAAGGTTTTAGTAGTGTACACAGGCAGGCTAAATAATATACAGTCCAAGTATGTGAGTTTTGTCTGACTCTATACAGTAAGCAGTTTCTTTATATAGTGTTTACAATCAGCTTTTGCCCACCTTACTGACGTGGTCGGTCACAGGGCATTTCCATCACTATGGTCTGCAATAGTCTATACATACGTGGGTGCTGGGGTCATGCTTTTAAAATGTTTTCCCATGGGAATAACACAGCCTTGCAAGGCACCTTGTACATTACAGTGTCCTTCTGTGATTGTAGCTGTTTCAAGGACCCTAGACTGTTCTGATACAGTGGACAGTTAATTTCTTAATACGTTGCTTTGTCTCTCTGGTAAGGAGTTGTACTGTTATCTTCGATAGAGCTCACAAGGCCATCCTCCTCTGGGGAAGGAGTGCTGTTATGCATGTACATACATTTATTGTTCTGTAACCCAGCAAATAATTAATGCTGACAGACATGAGCCTGCTGTACTGCTTACTGCCAGGTTCAGAATTCCATCACACTACAGCTTAGCTTCACCAATTACATGCAGGCTTAGTTCTACTGCCATATTGTACGGTACAATTCAATGCATTATATAGTATTTCGAGTCTAAACTGGAACTTCATATGTGTTTCTATATATTTCGAACAACATCCATCCGGCCATATGCATGTTGTTCCGTCCTTTACCTTGACCATGTGTATTTGTCCGTCCGGCAACGCTACTCTCCACATGTGATGTCCCAGCTTCCCCTTCTTTGCCTGTAGCACCCTGTTAGGACGTCCTGTTTGGTAGGCACGTGTTCCGCTATATGTGATCGACTTCACTGCATAGATAATCATCGATGCGGTGGTCCAACGACCCGACTTGTCCACATGTGTACAGTTATGTGCACCGTGTCGTATGCAAACCTATATGGTTTGGACGGGTACATACTACATGCGGGATGTACACATTCTGCTGACACATTCACATGCAGCCATTTACATATCTGTACCTGCGGTGGGTTGGTGACATGTGGGGTACGTATTTGCCCGCGTGGCATTGCCTAACACAAACATCTTACCACATTTCAGGTATGCACATTGTGTGTGGTTGTATAGCTGCACACGGATGCTAGCAGGTTTGGGTGCAGAGGTATACATGGGTGGGACTGACATGTACAATGAGGCTATTGTGTAGTACATCCGAATGCATGGGTTCTGCTTCTGGATATTACACTTCAACATACGCCATCCAGTGTATGCAACAGAGATGTTGCTGGGTGTGGGATATGTTGCTATGCACATGTTTGCCTGTGTTTGAGGTATCTTGCTTCCTTACTGTTGTTATGTCAACACAGTACCCGGCTATGTACTCTCACTACTGCTTGTGACCATTATGGTTGGCACCTTTTCCAATGCCCATAGTGGGGCATGTTATGTGGAAACTTCGGAATTTGCAGGACTACACATACCCACGGCTAGTGCAGTTGACAGAACTTCACTTGTTTGCCATACTATAAGCTTATTCTGTAAGCATTTGGGTTCCTTATTTATTTTCTTATGCCATGTCTGTGTTTCATATAGTAATGTATATGTTTTATGCTACTATTACATGTATATTGCGGAATTTTCTTGGCAGGGGATCGGAGGTCATTTTCCATTTTTCTGATTGTTGCAGGGACACAACTGTCCAATCAGGGACTGTCCATGGCACATTGGGACAGCAGGTAACCCTGGTGACCATGCCCATGTCGCTACTGGGGTTTCCACCTTTTCCAGTTTCCGATCTGGGATATTTCCGACTCACATCTGACTTTACAGGCCGACACATACACACGGTCACTATATAGCATAGAACTTCACTTGTTTGCCTAAATATAAGCTTATTGTTGTGGCAATTTGCTTGCTTATTCTGTTTCTTGTGTCATTTAGGTATTTCTGTTACAGAAATAACCAATTCATGCTACCATTACATTAAATACGGGATATCATTGTGTCCTACAATCGTAGCACATCAGCCATTTCTAATACTTTTTTTGGGACACAACTGGCCATAGAGAGACTGCCCCAACCAAAGTGGGACAGGTGGTGACCTTAGTCGCTGCTCCTATGTCGGTGCGGCGCGCTGACATGCGGCTGTACACCTTCTCTGAGTGTAAACACTGACGGTGCATTGCGGGACGAACGCGGTCTTATGCGTATCCTTTGCTCCTTGGACGGGTACACTTATGCCTTCGTGGCTTGTATTTGCTTCTACGTTAATTTGGGAAGGGTACTATGTTGCATACTGTACATGCGTTTCATTCTGCACGGGACCTGGCTGCTGCCATTACTATTGTGGGCGGACCGTGGCTGTCAGCACATTAGGTTGCTCACCTCATGCCGGCTTAGACACGCCTCCAGACGCATCCTACCTGGGCTCGCTCACGTACACTACGCACGTGTCTGTGATTCCGGTGCACTCTCATTAATATGTATATGGCGCTACTGCGCCGGCTATTCACTGCACCGCCGGCGCAAGCCTTACGCCGGCCTTGCGCCGAGCTTCATGAATCCCGGGGAGTATCTAAATTCTTAAAAGAAAACATAACCAACAAGCTAACCATTGAACATATTAATAGACTTGGGGAAACCAATGTCAATTACTGAAATAAAAGATCAAATTAAAAAATTAAAACCTAACAAAGCTCCAAGTAATGATGGCATTATTCCCAACTTTTCTAAGCTAATGCCTAATTATACTGTTAATATTTTATCAAAAGTTTTTTTTCTGAAATTAAAAAAAAAATCATGCCTCCTTCATGGAAATAAACTTTAATTTCTCCTATATTAAAACAAGATAAAAATCCAACTCAATGTGTGCCCTATCGATCAGTATTTTTTTAAAATGTGGATTACAAAATATTTACGTCTATTATTGAAAATAGCCTAAAATTAATTTTAATCACTATCATCAATGAAGAGCAAACTGGATTTATCAATAGGCAAATGATTGATAGTACCCTTAGAAACATGTTGTTAATTGCCTATGCAAATAAAACATTATATTATTAGTTTGGATATAAGTAAAGCTTTTGATACAATAGATTGTCTGTATTTGTCTGAAATACTTAAAGAATATAATTTTTCCAAACATGTTATAGACTTGATTATAATTTTATATCATAACTCATTATTTCATTAAGTTGAGCTCTTTCTATTCAATTCATTTACACTTTGCAAGGGAACTAAACATAGATGTCCATTATCACCTTTATTGTTTGCTCTTGCTATGGAACCCTTAGCAAATTATATTACATTAAATAGTAAAATAATTGGTTGAAATATATTAGACAAGTTTACATCTAAGCTTCAACTATTTGTAGATATTTTATTGACTTTAGGGGATATAGCTATTTCATTACCTTATATTCTTGAAGCTTTAAAAATATTTGAAAAGATCTCTGGACTTTTAATCAAAGTAAGTTTGATGTGTTTTTAATTAATAAATAAATTTAATTAGAATAATACACAATTGAAATGCTTGGGTATATTTTAACATCAGTTTTTAAGGAAATAATCTGAATTAATTATAATACATTACTAAAAAAATTTCTAACTTAATTGATAAATGGAAATGGTGTTTCTTTACAATGGAAGAGAGTCTTACACTGATTAAAATGACAATTCTTCAAAAAAAATTACATTAATCAGTCTCTTGCAGCAATGCCTTCTAAAATATAATAAGAACATTAAACTCTTTACTTCTGAAATGTTTTATGGTACCCAAACAAACCTAGAATTTCCCTAGATAATCATAAAAGAAGTTGGAATGAAGGCAGTGTAGCCATTCCAGATACTGAATCTTATTCAAGATCAGCAATTACTATAATAATTGCTTTATGGCTAATGTCATCATACTCTGCTAAATGAAAATTAATTCATGAAAGTATTATTTTAGCTCATTAGAAACATATCCTCAATTGTGCACTTAAATAATAATTTCATCTGGTTTTAAAAAGTTGTCTTTATAGCAACATTCTTAATTAAATTGCTAATTCTGGTTTTATTAATAGTATTTTAGATACTTAAATTTTTTATTTATGCTAATTCAAATTTCTGGTTATTTGCTACTTTTCCAGTGGATTTTACTAGCAATTGTATTGAGACACACAATGTTGATAAAATGTTGACCTTAAAAGAATATAATTAAATGTACTAAAATCAATTTATAAATAGTACTAAGATATACTCTGCAGAATTTTTAATGAGAAAATGTAAATTGAACTAGACAACTGGCTTTTTATTCAATCTTTTAGACAATTTATTATCTCAAAAATTGGACTTTACATAGACATTCAATACAAAGAGTTGCTTAATCTCATAGATTTTTTAATTAATACCAATTCAAGAAGTTATACTACTAAATCTCTACTATTGATATATATATATATATATATATATATATATATATATATATATAAAGTATTACGTTTTTTAATATTTGTACTAACTCAGTATTGGGATTATTCAACACAAATAAATAATATGGTATTTTCAGAAGTTAATGAGAGACTTATGCAGATGTCAGTTGCAAAAACAACATCCTCTCCATACTGAAAAATTTCTGCATGGAGAATTTTGCATAGATCCTTTATAACAGCTTATAAAGTTGCAATTATTTATAACAAAACAGATATTAGTTGCTGCAGATGTAATATATCAAGGGTCTATATTGACAGATTGAAACCTTAGATAGCCAAATAACTAAAGATCGATCTGGTAATATCGAAATCCAAAAACCACAAACGGCTGATTTAATGCAGGGAAAGAATTCCCTGTGCCACTTAAAAAAAAAAAAGTTTAAACCCAAATCAAGTGGGGGGCTTCATCCCACACACCCCTAACTAAATATTCCAACTCTACATTTTAGGAAAGGGCATAATCCGAATGGTCAAGAGAATTCTTTCCCTGCATGAAATTGGCCATTTGCGTTTTTTGGATTTCAATATTACCAGATCGATCGTTAGTTATTCAACTAACTAAAGTTTCAATCTGGTAATATAGACACATATATCAAAGAAAGCAGATTGGTCTCATATGCTTGTAGATTATCCCATAATTACTTCTTTGTGGTAAGAAATCAATGATTTTATGCAAGCTTTATGGCCTTATAATTTTTCTTTATCTATCTAATTCATTGTTGTTGTTGTCTTTCGGCTTTTCCCGGTTAGGGATCGCCACAAAGGAACTCCGGTCCGCTAATGATTGGCAGTAGATTTTCACAAATGCCGAGGTGCCAGCTCGACATCCAACCTTCAACGAAGGCATGCCCATTTATGCAATGTCTTTCGAACGCCCACCCAACCGTGGGGAGAACATGCAGACTCCACACAGAAGGCACTCCCCGCACTCCAGCCGAGAATCAAATGGGAGAACTTCTTGCTGTGAGGCAACAATGCTACCGCTGCACCACCGTGGCTCTTCTTTATCTAATTCATTAATTTTATTTAATGCTCCAGTTCTTGAGTCCATACCAAGATCATGTGGTCTGATTTAGCTATGACTAGGAAAGTTATAACAAAAAAATTGGAAGATGACTTCTCCGTTATTTTCTTAATTTATAAATATAGCAAATGTGGCTTCTAAAAGAGACATTTCTTCAATCAAGATGAGAGCCATCAATGTCACTTCTTCTTATAATTCTTGTACAAAATTAAGTGATTTATTAGATAAATATTAATTCTTCAATATAAGTTTAATAACTCATTGTGGACTTTTCAAATATGTTGATGTTGATTGTATATATGTTTAGTTGTTTTAATCATTAAAAATTTATTATTTAACAAAAAAGTACAGTCTTTGGTTTGTTCAAAAAGAACTGATAATTATTGTTTTCTGACCTCCTATATTTTGTCACAATGAAGTTTAACATTAATGTACTTACATAGAATGGAAGTTTAGCATTGCACAGTATTGTGAAGTACAATACTTAACATTCCCTTAGTAGAGAGAGATAAGCTTATGGGGTATATCCAACACACACACACACACACACACACACACACACACACACACACACACACACACACACACACACACACACACACACACATAGATATATATATGCTTATATGTGAGTATTTCTAACATGTTGATCTTGCTAAATTATATAATGTAATAATTGCACAAAATGTTGAATCATATTGAAGAAAATACATCTATTAATCTGTGTATGTGTATATTTCTTTAAAGTATTGGACAATGTGGAACCTGTGTGTATTTTTGCAGTGGTTCCCACAAGCAATTAACCATTTAAGGGACCACCTGATATTATTAAAAGATCAATCTTGAAAACTGAATTCAGTGAGTTAGCACCAAACTGGCAGGATAATCTATTATGCTGAAAGGAAGATATGGAAGCATGATCTGAGAAAGGCTCCACTTGGAGACAGTCTGTTGAGTTAATTATGCACATCTATAAAAGTGTGCTTAATTATTGATGTTGAGAGTGAGGCCTAGGAGTAAGGCCTATAGAATTTTGTAACTGAGATTGAGGCCTAGTAGAAAGCTCTAGAGAATTCTTTGAAGCTGAGAGTGAAGTTTAGGAAAAAATCTTAGAACCAGGCACTGAACTGTTGCAGTGCTTGATTTTTCTTTAGCTTAGGGCAATCCAGCAAATTCAAGTTCTGTAGAAAGGAAACATCCTGATGGAGTATCTCAACTAAGAGGAGAGACTAAGCAAGAGGTCTAACTGTATCCCAAGGAGACATTTATAAACTGGTGGACTTTATTTATAGAAATATTTTGAAGGTACAGTTCATCTTTGTGTTTTTGTGAAAGCATTCTCATAGGCTCACATTTGAATATTATGCTAACTGTTGTCTAGGACCATTTTAAGCCCAGCCAATAACCCAAGGTGAGAATTAAATCCTGTACCTTGTGCCTATAAGGCAAACACTTTAATAATTATACAAAACCTCCCAGTCATCATACCAAGCCTCCCACCCATGTGATTCACTATTTTGATTTAATGATTAAATATATATGGCCTTGTTTGTCTGCTATATCTCAAGTCCTCATGTGTCCTGCAGTATACACACATTATATATAGAGAGAGAAAGTGAGAAAGAAACAGACAGACAGACAGAAAATAAAAAACACCAACTAATTCCATTGATAAGCCACTTTTATTTTAGAAGAGTACAGCAAATCAGATTTCACCTGAAAAGGGCTTCTTCAGTATATAAAATAAAAGCAAATTTAGCAAAATACTCTTTCAGACAGAACACATTTGGAAATTAATAAATTAACAAATCAATGTGATGGCAGACCATGAGCAATGAATTAATTATACAATTTTCAAAGTAAACTTTTTATATAATATTTCAAGAAAAAAGGAACAAGCTAAAGAAAAACTGACTAAGATAATTTGTGAAAAAAGAATTATTCTAATTTTAATTCAGAACATGAATATAAAAAGACAGTTATTTAAATGAACAAATGTTGTTTGTGTAGTCAAAGGGCAAGAAAAATAAAAAAAAAGATTAGCATTGGATCATGCCAATAAATAAACACTATTGTAAGGATGATGACAGCACAGACATCATATTTAGTTAGGGACTTCCATAAGTACATCTAACCATATGCATGTCATGTAGCAAAATAACACAGCAATACCATCTAATTATTTGAAATGATGCATTAAAATGCATTGTACTTTATATTACCCATAATGTGTAGCCAATGAAAAGCAATTGGTATAAACAATCCACAGTCAAATCCCGAGCCTTAAAAGTACTTGCATATAAAAAATGTGGCACAAAACAGTATTGATTGCATATTAGTTTACAACTGCTAATTCAGCTTTGGTGGATAAAGGGCTTCTTAAACCATTCACATCTGTTCTGTTTCTATCAAGGATGCACTTCACAGCATATTAACTTGGGATAAAGATGTTAAATTAATCAATATCAGTAAAGAAAAATACAGCTCTGTCATGTGACATTTTGTATTTAAAAAAGCATGCTTCTATGACTGGAACATCTTAAATCACTAAGGTGAAGACATGTTAGTTGTTTAAATTAAGAGGATGTCTGCCAACTTTAAATGCCCCAAAGATATGTTACTAAATGTACCACCCAAACACTGTGGTATATGATAAACTGTCTTTGGTGCATGTCCTTTGAGAAAAACATATTTGTTTTGCAGATATGAGGACAGAAGAAATATGTGCTACATTGGAATTTTAACCTAATCTAAAGCTGGATAGATTTTTTTCCCACAATTTTTCTTGATAAATGGTTTCACTTATCAAATGGATATTAACCTAGACCAACAATATGATAGTTTTAAATATCCACATACTAAAAAAAATTCCAATATTTTTTTTAGGGGGGGGTCAAACCAATTGAATGATTCCCATGCACTAATTTGTTTTTGATAAAAGTCCATTAAACTTGTAAGTGCTTATACTCTTATAACACATCAGCAGAACTTCATCATACAAATATCTATAAGAGTATTCAAACATTTAAACATGTTAAAACCAAAATCGTGTTTCTAATGCTTTCAATCACTAAAAAATTAATGTAAAATATACAATATAAAATGGATAATGTTCATTTATATATACATTGTATCCTTTGAGAACTGTGGACCAAATATTAAAAACTATTATTTTAGTTTCTAGAACATAATTTTGGCTTGATGCTAATGTTATCATTTAGGCCAGCAGGATGTTGGTGACTAACTCTAATTGACAATGTTACTCTCCGTCTGTCTTTCCTATCTTAATAAATCCAGATAACATACCACAAAGCATAACATTACTTTCTGCAAGCTGAAAAAGGAACATTTCTTAAAATTCAAACAACTAACAGAATGCCTATATAAAGCATTATAACTTTCATTTTATATGATGTGAAATTCCTTGTCATAACATGCTTTGTGTTTACCCACATAAAAACAATTGCAACTGTTACATGTTGCCACAATGACACAAATTTAGTTGTGCAGCTGTAATAATACTTGTTCTCACAAGTCTGTGCTATGTTGTGTTCCTGAAAATAGGGACTACTGTATACATATATATTTACAAGCCTTATGAAAGCATCATGCATCCATCTACATTTCAATTTTTTTTTTTAATTTCTTCAAATGCTTAGGGCTTCTAACACCATGACAGGAATGAGTCATATTCAAAAATTTCAGTAGGTTTTGTAATAATAACAGTATCCCTGTTTTATTATTGTGGGAATTAGTTTATGCTGTGTTAAAGTTTTTCGTCAACTTAGGTTCTTTGTTCTTTGTTTACCCTTCAAATAATTTGAAGGGCACATGCAATGTCATTTCATTTTATTTATGATATTTTATGGTAGTATAGGCTTAAAGTTTTTGTAACGCTATTACTTTAACTTAATTGACTTTCAACTTAATTGATTACAAAAGAACTGGGTTGAAGGTATATAATGTGAGTTAATTGATTTTTAAAATGTCTGATGAAGGAGAAGTACTAGCTTTTCCGAAAGCGCTTATTAAACTGTTTATGTTCGTTTTTATTTGCTGGCTCAGTTTTTCGTCCCGCTATTTGTGGTTTTTAACAGTTTTCAGTTTTTTGTTGTTCATATTCAAAAATTGTGGAACAGATAATGTTTATAAAATTAGAACTGCTTCAGTCTTTGATGTTTACCAAGAGTGCTCTTCTTAGCCACTCTGGTGTACCCAGAATTACATCCTTCTGTAGCTCATATGGAAGTTGTTTGTATCAGTAACATTTTTATGTGTGCTTGAAATTTCTATTTTATTAGCTCTGTTTTTGCTACTGCTTTCACAACCATCTGGGTGCCTTTATTCAACATTACTATAGTTTCAGATGCATATCCAAGTATTTTCCAACTTTATATCTCTCAGTATACTGGATACTGTCATTTGTAGGTGTAGCTATTTTGGTGATTAAAGCTATTTTTCCTTTTTTTCTTCAACTATTGTGTGTGTGTATGTGTGTGTGTGTGTGTGTGTGTGTGTGTGTGTGTGTGTGTGTGTGTGTGTGTGTGTGTGTGTGTGTGTGTTCACGTGTGTGTGAGTGCGTGTGTGCCCACATGTGCATGTGCGTGTTCATGTGCCTGTGCGTGTGTGTTCGTGTGCGTGTGCGTGTGCATGTGTGCGCTGCAGTGTGTCTGTGTGTGTGTGTGTGTGTGTGTGTGTGTGTGTGTGTGTGTGTGTGTGTGTTGACTGCTACCATTGGATAATCCCATATAAGTATTTTTTCATTTTAAGTAATTGTTTGTGGTTCATCCTTCTTAGCCATTTGAATATTGTAGTGCTTGCATAATCCCCAGTAAAACAGTCTTGCTACATTATTCTGCTTTTCAGTGTTCAGACACACAATCATGAGAATATCACAACTAGTAATAAAATATGCAGCAATTTTTCAAGTTTTGTACTACTGAACCCTCATTTGTCCATGTTTCCCACATTTTTTATAGACTTTGTAAACTAAAGTGTGTGTATACTGTCTGCTGTCTTGAACTGTCATTATTAATCTTTTAATTTTGTCGGTTTATATTTACATCTTTTCATCCATTCATGCATCACATGTTGATCAACAATTGTACTTGTTCTAGTAGTTCTCTGTACTTGCCACAATAATTGTGTTTTTTTTTCTTCTATTCAAGACCTTTATATTGTTTTATGTTTTGGCAATTTCTGTTGTTACCTGTTTTTGTCCACTGGTGGCATGATTAGTATACATGTATTTGAGCAGCATGCGGCCGATGTCTGAACGCGAACATGTCGAAAGCAGAACCCCAAGATCGCAAAATGTCGAATCCTTGGATGCTGAACCCGGGATTACTGAACACCGGCCAGACTACTATTCCCCCCTCTTGACCCATGGTAACACTTGTTGCAGCAGTTGTGTGATCGGGAATTCTGAATTCAACATTGCACGCGACATTACGAGCATTTGCGACCTTGAGTTACTACATTTTGGTTCGGAATTAAGACGGATCGACATTCGGTCTTGTGACCAAACACATGTATTCTAGATATATATATATATATATATATATATATATATATATATATATATATATATATATATATATATATTATCGCAGCTCCACGGGTAAAAAACACACTGTCCAAAGTCAAGAATACAGCTTCTATGGGACCTGATAATCTCCCTGGCTGTGTTCTACATGAATTACAAAGTGAACTGGCACCACACCTGAGTACCCTTCAGGCTTAATGAAAAGAATGAAATAAAACAAAATAAGAACAAAAATAGTAAAAATTAAGTCCCTTGTCCAAAGATAAGCGCTTTCGAATAGTTCTTCTTCAGATCGTCACAATCTGAAGAAGAACTATTCGAAAGCACTTATCGTTGGACAAGGGACTTAATTTTTACTATTTTTGTTCTTATTTTGTTTTATTTCATTCTTTTCATTAAATTCTGGATTTTAATAGAACTTTTATTACTGGATTGCATAGACAGTTTATTTGCTTTTCAGCACAGTGTTAGCCTGGGTGAACCAGCTGTCTCTTGGTTTGTGGATTATTTACTGGACAGTTCACCGCAGCAAAATGGAATAGCTCTTTATTTTTCATTTCAGGCTTTGTTCCTACCGAATGGTGCACTGATACAGTCTTCCCGTGCCACAAAGGGGGAGTGACCTCAGACTCTGGGAACTACTGTCCCATTAGTCTGATGAGTCTGATATGTAAAGCTATGGAGTGCATCCTCATGGACCTTATAAATAAGGACATAGGGAATCTCCAAACTCTGGACCCCACGCAGTTTGAGTTTGTGAAAGGTAGATCATGTCTGCTCAACCTGATAGACTTCTTTGAGTCTGTCACCAGAGCTGTGAAAGTAGTGGACTCCAAATATGACTACCGACCAGTTACAAATGGTGTCCCACAGGGATCGGTCCTAGGTCCTCTTCCATTTGGCATCTACTTCTCTAAAGTTCAAGCCAACACAAAGGGACTCTGGCTGACCAAGTTCGCAGATGATTACAAACTGGGAGCCATTATTGATTCTCCAACTGATGTAGACATTCTATAAAAAGGCCTCACTGACACCAATGACTGGCTCCAGAACCATGACCTTAAGTTCAATGCCAAAAAGTGCATTGTCATTAATTTGGGAAAAATTCGGTGCCCATGAACTACCACATAGGCGGTAGTCTACTAAACACTGAAGGTGTGATAAGAGACCTGGGGACACAGGTTAACAGCTACCTCTCTTTTGATAACCACATTGCCACTGTAGTCAGAAAATCCTTCTATGTGGCACATCACATTACAAAAGGGTTCTCAAACAGGAAGAAAGAGGTCATAATCCCTCTCTACTTGTCCCTCATTAGACCTATTATAGAATAGAATGCCCTATTTGGTATGTACCTCACTAGACACCTACAACAACTGGAAAGGCCACAAAAATACCTCACTAAGAGAATCTAAGGCCTTAGACACATGCCCTATACAGACAGATTAAAAAAAATCCAGCTATACTCTGTCTTTTATCACCTACTTAGAGGCGATCTCTGCTTGAACTACAAAGCCATGACTACAAAGCCATGTCTGACCCAGAGCTGCTAGATATGCTACACCTAAAGAAATCCCAATCCCTCTGTGCCACACACTCCAGGGACCAAAACCTCATTACCACAATAAAAAGAACATGCTGGAGGGACAGGTTCCTAACCCAGACTTCCCATACTCTGGAACAAACTTCCCATTCATGTTAAGCAGAGCACTTCACTGGCCCTCTTTAAGAAAAATCTTGATAAGTGGATGGGCAATAGGAAGTTCACCCTGGGGATCACTTCAGTGGCCTTGCTTGACAGGGGGACTGGGAACTAACTTTGGGCAGTATGATGCCAGGGAATATTCTTGGGCTAGGCTTATATAGGCTCCATGGCCAATAGCCTAGTACACACCTATAAACCTATATAAATATAGCTCTACTTTGAAACATCTAAAATCCCATAACAGTGAGACTAGAACATATAAAACCCAAAACATCTAAAACCCATAACATCGAATTTCATAACATCTAACACTGCAAATCACAAGAAAATAACATCCCCTTCACATATAACGACACCAAACTACCAAACACACTTTTTATTATGCTTCTGCAGGAGGTCAAGCCCCCCTGCACCTCCATGTAGGGGGCTCCACCCCCCCACACCTCCTGTAAATTAAATATACAAACTCCAAGATCGCACTGCAGTGGGAAAAAGTACATTTCCTAACCCCACTGTATCAAGCACCCCCCTGCAGAAATGTAGTAAAAAGTGTGTTTGGTAGTTTGATGTCATTATATGTCAAGGGAATGCTATTTTCATGTGATTTGCACTGTTAGACATACCTCCCAACCATGTGAATTACTGTTTTTTACCAAGTTTTGGGGTTCAAATGAAGGGGTGCCATGATTCATGAGTGGCACCCCTTCATTTCCTATTTTTTTCTTTTTTGTAATTTTCACCCTGTGTCATCACTTGTGTGATGATGTCAGCTCTGTCAGGGCTACCAGCTTGTCAGAATTGAGCTGAAGGAGGTCACACATTTCTGGCTGGCCTGGGATAAATGGTTGCTGTTACAGGATCATCAGACTGGCAGAATAAGGAGTGTGTGTGTGTGTGTGTGTGTGTGTAAATGCCCCCCATTTAATACACCTGGTGGCTAGAGGTATTCAGGCTCAAACCCTGTACCTTGGGTACAGGGTAAAAAGAGCCTAAAGTCCCTAGCCACCACCACTTATGAGCTTTGCCCAGGTTTTTTGCGCTAAGACGTTGAGAGCTGTGGTGAGAAGTGAGAAATGAAGTCACTAAATGATAGCCATTAAGTTTCAGCCTTCTGGTTTTTAAGAAAGCTGCTGATTTGGCATAGTAGTATGCTGCGCTGACTGTAGTGCATAAGGTCCTTGGTGCAAGACTTGCTATGCTCCAGACCAGAAGTGTATCCCTCACTGGTAAGATCAGACCATAAACTAATCTCACTGGATATTCACATCCCGACCCCACCCCCTGCCCAGAAAGCCACAGTGAAAAACATCTCTAAAGCAAATTTCACACTCCTCAAAACCGAGGTGGAATCCTTCAAAGCCCCCGGGCCTTTGGAAAATATGGCCCAGACTGCAGAATACTTTATAAGCACATTCTATGAACACCTTCAGGAATGCATGGATCATGCAATCCCAAATAAAACCAAGACCTAATCCTCCAAAGGCAGACGTCCTGTCTGGTGGACCCCAGCCATAAACAAACTATACAATAGAAGGAGGAAGCTACTACATGATAGAGCAAAATCCCAAAAAGGGAAGGCATCTCTGATCAGTATTAGCAAATAACTATGGGCACTCATAAAATTGTCTAAGGCCAGCTTTGAGAGAAAAATTGCACAGGACACTAAGGATAATCACAAGGCTTTCTTTAGTTATGTTAGGAACCTGGGTGGGAATTCCCAGATATGCTCAGAATTAGTCCAAAATGACAAAAAATACACCAAATCCACAGACATTTCCAACATCCTAGCTGACAGGTCCAGTGCAAACTTCTACCCCCCTCCCCACCAAAAGGGCAAATATCTATCCCAGCAAAGTGCTGTCCCCCTGACATCTCAGATGCTCAGGTAAGAGCTGCCCTCTCCAAATCAAAAAACACAGCATCAATGGGACCAGACGGTGTCCCGTGCTGCATCCTACATGAACTCCAAGAAGAGCTAAACCCAAACATAAAACTACTCTTCAATCTCAGCCTTACTACAGGATATGTACCCAAAGAGTGGCGTATAGTAATGGTGGTCCCTCTCCACAAAGGTGGTGCCTCAACGGATCCTGGAATCTATCGCCCCATAAGCCTTTCTAGCTTGGTCTGCAAAGCTATGGAAAGGATCATCATGGACCTTATAAATAAAGATATTGGGGACCTACAGACACTGGATCCTACCCAGTTCGGCTTTGTTAAGGGCAGATCCTGCCTCTTAAACCTGGTTGATTTCTTTGAAACAGTCACCAAGGCCATTGACGAGGGGAAGGTGGTCCACACAGCCTACCTGGACCTCGCAAAAGCCTTCGATACAATACCCCACTCGGGCATTATAGATAAGCTCACCAGCTTAAATATATACCCCTATGTCACTAGATGGGTTGCAAACTGGCTCAAGGACAGAACCCACATGGTTAGAATTGCTGGAGCCATGCCAGACTCCAAACCAGTTACAAGTGGCATCCCACAAGGCTCAGTCCTGGGACCTCTCTTGTTCAGTATATATTTCACAGAGGTACAGGCCAACATGGAAGGACTGTGGCTGACCAAGTTCGCAGATGACTGCAAACTGGGCACCATAATTGACTCTCCAGCTGACACAAGCATCCTCCAAGAGGGCCTCATAGAAACAGACAACTAGTGGCAGAGCCATGGCCTCAAGCTAAACGCCAAAAGGTGTATAGTCATCCCCTTTGGCAAAATCAAAGTGCCCACAAATTACCACATAAGTGGTAATCCATTAAGTATGGAAGAGGTAATTAGGGACCTGGGGACTCAAGTTGATAGCAATCTCTCATTTGACAACCATGTAGCCAAAGTGGTTAGAAAAACATTTTATATAGCCCACCTAATCATGAAGGGATTCACATCTAGATCAGGGGAGGTCATCGTGCCTCTTTACTCATCCCTCATCAGGCCCATAATTGAGTACAATGCCCCCTTTTGGGATATACCTTACCAGACACCTGCAGCAACTGGAAAGACCCCAAAAGTACCTCACCAAGAGGATCAAAGGGCTCAAACAGATGCCATATGCTGTCTGGTTAAAGACACTCCAGCTCTACTCAGTGGCATACCACCTGCTCAGAGGCAATCTGTGCCTGACGTATAAAGCCATGTCCAACCCGGAATTAATGGACATGCTGCACCTCAGAAAATCCAAATCCCATCGAGCTACGCACTCGAGAGACTTGAACCTCAGCACTGAAATAAATAGGACATGCTGGAGGGACAGATTCATAACCCAGAGGCTCCCTTCACTCTGGAATAAAATCCCAGTCCAGGTTAGGCAGAGTCCCTCATTGACTCTCTTCAAGAGGAATCTTGATGAGTGGATGGGGGATCGTAGGTTTACCCTAGGTATCACTTCTGTTTCACTGTTAGACAGAGGCACAGTATACTAACCTCAAAAAAGGGCATAGCAAAATTAATTTAAAATGGGTGGCGAAAGCCAAACACACTCTGGCTAGGCTTATAAATGCCCTAGGGCAGATAGCCTAGTATGAACCTATGAACCTATAATGAAGCATATGGTGGTAATGCAACATTTTATTCTAACAACATTACAAAATTATGCAAGCAATGTTTAAAATGTGTCCCTGGTAAGTCCCTATCCACCACCACTTGTGAGCTTTGTGCAGATGTTTTGTGCTAAGAGTTGAGAGTTATGGTGAGAAGTGAGAACTGAATTTGTATTCCCCCATTACTGGCTTTGTTTGTCCAAGTTTTTTGTGCTAAAAGGTTGAGAGCTATGGTGAAAAGTGAGAACTGAATTTGTATTCCCCCATTATTGGCTTTGTTCAGGTTTTGTGTGCTAAGAGGTTGAGAGCTATGATGAGAAGTGAGAAATTAATTCACTAAATGATAGCCATTAAGTTTCAGTCTTCATATTTTTCAGGAAGCTGCTGATTTGGCATCATGGTATGTTGTTCTGACTGTAGTGCATAGGGTCCTGGGTTCAAGACTTGCAAGTGAAATGCATGGTGGTAACACAACATGTTATTCTAGCAACTTTGCAAGATTATACAAGCAATGTTTAAAATGTGTCCCTGGTTTTTGACCTTTTGTACCCCCCCAAAAAATGAAATTGAAAATAAGTGCGAGAAGTGGCTTACACTACTGTCATTCTATTTATAGTTTGGGTGTAGAAGTAGACATTTATGATGGAAATGCTCTGAATTGGGCAGTTTTGTCATTGTTGGTTCATGCATTTTGTTTAATTGCCTACAGTACAGCCTACTGGAAAAATGTTCAAACAATAAATTAAAATGTGTTCTGTCTAACAAGTCTGTTGTATTATACAAGGAATATAATTTAATGAAGTCAGGAAAGTGTATCAAGGAAAAGAACACATGTATGTTTCTTGTTTTGTGTGCAAGGGACCAATGATTTGAAAACAACCCAAAGGTAATCTTTATCCACCACTGGCCAGATGCATTTTCTTTGGATGTGGTGTGGGTTTCAATGCTGTTTCAATGAATGTGAGTTTCAAGGGCAGAGAAGTTTTAATGCCAAGTCCATTTTCATTGTGAGACAGTATTGCTTTGTTTACCAGATGTCTATTAGTGTTTGTGAATTGTTGTGCTGTAAAATGTAAAAATAAAATCTAAATAATCATTGTAGAAGTAAAGCAGTATGCATACATTCGTGTTTATGGTAAATGGGGTGAAATCGTCAGGTAATGGGACATTGGAATGGCTGCAGGGGGACTCTGGTGCCATATTTTGGTTGTCTGTTCTTCAGTTTGCATTTGAAAGTTGGTATCCCGCAATTCCATTGGAGTAGGAGGGGTTACATAATTATGTATGCAAATTAGATGTTAATCAGCATACAGATTTGTACCTATTTTTCATGGGCCTTGTCCAGATTTTTGATGTTTCCAGGTTGAGAGGTATGCTGTTAGATGTTATAAAATTCAGTGCTATGGGTTTTAGATGTTTTGGGTTTTAGATGTTCTGGTCTCAATGTTATGAAATTAGATGTTATGTGTTTTAGATGTTTTGAAGGGGACCTATATATATATATATATATATATATATATATATATATATATATATATATATATATATATATATATATCATTCAATAAGCATGAAGCAGTTTTCTTGTTTACTAACACTTTTTGGGGTCAGACAATCATGCAAATGCTGTAAGTAAGAAGAAGAATAGCAAGTTTATTTATAGCTTGACTTTTATTTCTGGATTTCAATGCAGTTTTCTGTATTAGTTTTAGGCTTCTAAAATATCCCTTACTAAGCTTTGTTCTCATTTACTCATGCTGAATGATAACTCTTCATCTTTTCCCAGATATCATCTTGTCGGAGTTATTTTATATCACATTCCTGTCCCAGGTTGATATTTTTTGAAGCTTCAGTTTTCCTGCTATAAATACTGCTTTCACACATATATTAAAAACAAATGCCATTGTATCATCTGAAAAAGTTTCTGTTTGTAATTCTAATTGCAGTTTCTTGTCTTACAAGCTATATAGTTTTAAACCATCCACAAAAGTAAGTGAAATGCCAGTTGACAAAGTTGTTTTCTGAAAGTTAAACTGTAATCATAGTCTAGTCTATTAATTATATAGTTTAATGAGGTAAAGGCAAAGCAAAACAACAGTGGTCACAAAGAATCTCTGTGGTATAACCCTCTTTGGAGTTTTATCTCTGGTGTAGTAATTTGCCCTTTATTATGATTCAGTTATAAGGTAGTTTCCACTGTTTCATAGTGATTGCTATGTAACTCATTAATGTATGCTGTAAGAATTTCATAATTCATGAATGTGGAGTGTTATTAAATGTTTTTTTTCTCTCCGTGCCACGCCTAGGTTCCACCCCTATTTACAGATTCTGTTTAATTACCTTTCTCTTTTCTTTTTATCTAAATTATGCAAACTCGATCTGCCTTAGTTCTGGCATATAATTTATATGCTAATGGAAGGCAAGATAATTCTTAGGATGGCTTGCAGGTTTGCCGTTTTGGAGGTATATGTGTTTTCTTGTTGTTAACCAGCTTGGTATCCATTCAGGATGTGTATACAAATATATATATATATATATATATATATATATATATATATATATATATATATATATATATATATATATATATATATATATATATATATATATCTTACATAAGTTTAAATCATTGCGTAAAGATATTAATACTGCTAACCAAAAAATGAGCACTACATCTAGATCTAGGTTTTTAGTTAGGAGCCTTTTTTTAATTTGTCTCCATTTCTCTGGCTGTCATTTCATTCCATTTTATGCCGTCTATGTCAATACTTCTTACTGCTTCTTCTAACTCTTTTATCCATTCAGCATATTTGATTTGTTCTGCAGGATCTTCATAAATATGTCTCCAAAATGTACTGGTTTCTTGTTTTGTGATTTACTACTGCTGCTGTTTTCTTTCCCAGTCCTACGGCAAACATTTTAAGTCATCAATGCGGTGGTACAGCAGTATCGCTGTTGCCTCACAGCAAGAGGTTCTCCCATTCAGTTCTCAGCTGGAGTGCGGGGAGTGCCTTCTGTGTGGAGTCTGCATGTCCTCCCCGTGGTTGGGTAGGCGTTCGAAAGACATGCGTAAATGGGCGTGTCTTCGTTGAAGATTGAACGTCGAGCTGGCACCTCAGCATTCGTGAAAATTCTACTGCCAATCATTAGCGGAACGGAGTTCCTCTGTGGCGACCCCTAACCGGGAAAAGCCAAAAGACAACAACAACAATGCATTACTTGTCCTGTGCTTTTGTATATATTTTTTCTACATATCTTCTACACTTTTCTGCTCATGTTGATACTTTTTGTTGGGGTGTAAGATAAATCCTGATCAGTTTTGATGTTTTGGTTTGCTTTTGTAACATCTTTCTAAGAGTTTGTATCTTTTCTGTATTTTCTAGTAGTGATGCTTCTTCCCTTGATTGCTTTATATTTCTCTCTGTTTGATGCACACATGGCAATATCCTACTTATTGCATTTCTTTTTTCTTTTTACTCTTCATTCTTTTGTGGTAGCACTTTATCTGTTATTAGTTTAACTGCACAAAAATAATTGTATTTTCTATTTTTTTCCTGTTATATTGTAGAGATCTTTCAGAATAGTTCCAATTAATGTATTCATTTGTTTTATCAGTTTTTAAACAGTCTGGGTCTTATTTACTTTTTGTATTCTCTTTCTCTCATTTATCTTAATAAATCTGCTGATGTCTATGAAATGAAGAAGGTCTTCCTTTAGATCATATTCTTCTTGGCTGCAAGCATCCTCTTTACTCTATGTTTCCTGTTCTTTCCTCTGCTGTACAATCCTAATCAGATTTTCAGCCAAGGCTCCTGAACAAGGTTCAATAAGTTTTCTTTGAGATATATAATTACTATAAAGTGCTCTATTCTGTCTGTTGTACCATTTTGTAAAGAATTATTAATGCATTCTGTTGGGACATTGCCTGTATCAGAGTATCCACATTAAACCTTCAGTTCTCAATTAACCAGTCAGTTCAGTTTCTGTTTATTTCCTGTCCTATTCACTTAAATATTTGGTTCTCTATACATTCCATATTTGTGTTGTTATTCTTTTTGTAAAATTTATCATGGCCAGATTTCTTTCTTAAACATATCTTCAAATACTGAAGAACAAAAGCAGAAGGTATCACCACTGGAAAAACACACCTCTGTTGTAGTAATCCAAAAAACTCCTTTATTCAAACGAAAAGTAAGTGCTTTCACGTAGTAGACATTCATTATTGCGTTTTGTTGTACGGAAGGTTCTTTGTATGTCAGCTGCAGTTTTGGTCTTTTCATATCTTCAAATACCTTTAAACTGCAATGGTTGTATTGGTTTGTATGGGTTCAGGCTCCTAGCTGGCGAGACATTTCCCCATGGTACATTTGGTTGGGGAAATGTGGCTGAAGAGACATTCAGCTGCAGAGACATGTGGTTGTTGCAGATTCCCTGTGGACAAAGAGAGACACATTGCACCATGCCCACATCTTCAATAAACAAGTGCATGTTGGTAGGAGAAGTAAAATGCATTGTGCTTGGTGTACAGTACATGCTTATATAAGTACAAGATGTAGAAAATCTGCTACAGCATGGAATAAATCCTGCATGCTACCATAGTGACACTTTTGCTCCAGTATGTATTTTTTTGTAATGTTCTTTAATCACTGTGAAGAGAGTAATTGTCTGCACACACTAGTAATAAAGGCACTGCCCATTGTGTGTTGCATTTTTTTTGCCACTGACATACCCACTGGGCAGCCTGCTGCTGATACCTGCCATACTATAAGTTGTCTCTTGGTGGCATGGGGGCCATGGACATTATTTCCCTCCTCTGCATTTGGTTATTGAAGCTGTGAGCATGGTGCTGTGTGCTTCTCTTTGTTCACAGGGAATCTGCAACAGACATATGTCTCTGCAGCTGAATTTCACTTCAGCTATGTGTTCCCAACCAAATGTACTACAAGGAAATGTCTCGCCAGCTAGGAGCATGAACCCGGTTTGTATAGCTTTATTTTCTGCCTAAGTACTGCACTACATCAAATCTATTTTTCTTCTCCAAATGCATGCTTATTTATGAATTTCTGTAGTCTCAGTTTTCCATTCTTTTTCTTGTAGCAATTCCTCAGTCACATCCTTTTCCAGTAGGTATAATGCTTTTTATCTAGGTATTGTTTTGTTCTGATGCGATCAACTAATGATATTTGTATCTTTTAGCAGTGTTTTGATGGAAATATTTTCTTTCTTCTTGCTTCTGTCTTGTAAAATGTCCTCTTATTGGATATTCTGAGTTTCTTGAAGAATATTAAAAATACATAATCTCTATTTCTTGTCCTCAACAGTCCAATTTATTTCTCTATGCCTCTTACTTGGCTAATCAGATTTTTGTCTTTCTTAAGACTGATGCTTCCATCTGCTACAGGAAGGTGACTTGCAGAATGGCCTATCCCCGTGGTAGGAATGTTTCCATATTCTAAGGATTTTATATTACCTTTTTTCAGTCTTGTCACTAGTGCAGAGAGCTTGGTGGCCATTTTATTTATTTATTTATTTATTGACATTTGTTGACCAGGAAAGTCCACTGGGCTTGGGACCCATTTTCAGTGGAGGCCCGGTGAGAAAAGCTCCAAGTTACATGAAAATCATTACATAAATTTGCAAGCAAACAATTGGTTATAAAGCAAGTGAAATAATATAGAAAATTATCTAAACAGCACATATGTTGTAAAAAGGCACAATGCAGTAACAAAACTATTTAACAATACAGCTCAATATTTTTTTTTTTTGGGGGGGGGAGCAGGAACAGGGGAAAGGTAAGTGTAGTGGGAAGGTAGAATTAGAGAGTTAAACTTAAAGGTAGGATAGATACAGTTAGAATCTTATAGCTAGGTGGTGGGAATATGTAGATTATAGGTGGCATGTATTTAATGGTAATATTAAAAATAGAGAGTGACAGAGAAGAGAAAATGTGTTAAGATAGTTGTATAGATGTGTGGACTACGATACTAAAGATTAGGGATAACTCATATGGTATAACAGTATGTCATACACATAAGTATATTTGCTATGTGAAACAGTTTTGCTTGATTAAGGAGGTTGTGGATATGTGTTGCATGTGCAGTTGGGGTTATCAGTGTGATGTTGTTTTAGTTTTCTTTTAAAGGAGATTATGATGACTAATTCTGCAACTGATGATGGGAGGGTTTTCCACAGCTTAGTTATGGAAAGGGAATAGAGGCAGCTACCTGCTCTTTTACTAGGTTTTGATACTTTAAGTAGGTGTTTGTTGTTAGAGCATAGATTTTTGGATGGGACGTAAGGTTCAATGATATTTTTCAGGGAAGGTCAAAACTCGTTTTTAGAAATAAGTTCATGGGCAAAGGAAATTTGTGTGTAATGTAGGTAATGTGCAAATTCTAGCCAGTTTAGTTCTCTAGCGGCCTGGCAATGGCGGGTGCAATTTGGTTGGGTTGATGCGAATTTTGCAATCTTATAATAACAGGACTGCAATTTGTGTTGCAAAGAGTTGTGGAGATTGGTGAAGATAGGAGATCCATAGAATAAGGTTGGATGGAGAAGACTTTTTGAAAGTTTTATTTGGATGTATTTGTCTAAGCATTGTTTGTTTCTGTAAAGTTTGCTTAATTTGAAGTGAGTCTTTTTTATTGCATTATTAATATACAAGTCAAAGCTAAGTTTGTTGTCAATAGTAATTCCAAGCAGTTTGGCCTGATTTACTAACTCTGTTTGGGTTTTGTTTATGGAGAATATAGTAAAGTAACTAGTGAACCAGGTTAGGATGGCATCAGAGCATCCTAGTGATTTCATTCGCTGGATAAGTTTAATATTGGAGACTGTGTTGAATGCTTTTGAGAGATCCAGTAATAGGACTGATGTAAGTAGGTTACTATCTAGGGCATTATAGATGAAATTTGTGAAGGAGACTAGGGCAGTAGTGGTACTGTTGGATGGTCGAAAACCATGTTGTGAAGGGGATAGTAGGCTGTTGCTGGTTAGATATTCAACCAGTTGTTTGTGGATGCATTTTTCCATTATTTTAGATAGAGGGAGCAGTATGGAAATGGGTCTAAAATTAGATAGGTCATGAGGGTTTCCACCTTTATGAAGTGGAGTGTTTATTGATTTTTTCCAGATCTGGGGGACTGTGTGTTCTGCAAATGATCGATTTATAAGGATACTTACTGGGAAACCTATTGCCTTAGCACTGATGTTGAGGTATTTTGGGGGGAGATTATCAGCGGATAAGGAGCCTGGTTTAAATTTGCCAAGTAATGTTTGTATTTGAGAGGTTGCTACAGGGTGGAAATTAAAGGATGGTATGGAGCTGATATTGCTTTGAGGTATGATGGATGGGTTAATGGAGGTTGGGGTATTGCCTGCATTTACTAATGTAAGGATAATATCAATAAAGTTTTATTAAGTATTTCAGCGATTTCAACTGAGCTTTTGTCTGGAAATGGAGATGGGTTTTGGGTGCTGCCCGGATTTAGTAATGAGTTGACAGATTTCCAGAAAAGTCTGGGATTATTACTGTGGGTGTTTATTTGTTGAGAGAAGTAGGTCTTTTTGTCCTGATTAATGGCCTGTTTTGCTTTGTTTCTATGTATTTTGAAGACGGTTTCGCTGGGTGGGGTCTTATCTTTTCTTCATTTGTGCCATGCTCGGTCTCTATTAATCAGTAATTTGGTTGATTTAGATAGCCAAGGAGCATGGTTATGTTTAACTCTCTTTTTTTCTTATGAGGGCTATGGAGTTAAGGGTATCTAGAAAGACAGTATTGAAGTAATGTACTGCTTCATCTAAGGGAAGATATTTCAATGGGTTCCAGTTTAGTGTTTGCAGTTGGTTGCAGAAGTGAGACTGGCTAAAATTGGCTAGATTTCTGATATATTTGTATGAATGAATGCTTGTGGTGGAGACTGATAGTCTATGTATCAGGGCTGATAAGTGATCACTTAGGGTGTTTGGAATGGTGTTGGGATTGGTGTAGTACTGTAGGTGGGATATTCATATCCAGTCTAGGGTGGATTCAGGGTGATTGCTTGTTGTGTGTGTTGAGGTTTGTATAATTTGTGTAAATTTGAACAGATTGATGGAGTTTGTGGAGTTGCTTTGTGTTAGTTTAAGCCAATTTATATTAGTGTCACTGAGGATGATGGTTTCATTTGAGATGTAGTGGTTAGACCATGATAGAAAGTCTTCCAGTGTTGGGATATTGGGACCTGGAGGAATATAGATGGTGGCAATAGATATTTGTTTATGGTTGTTTAAAAATAGTGATGCCAGTAGGATTTCCATATTATTGAAGGTGGGTACTATTTCTGAGTGGGGTATTATGTTTAAGTGGTTATGGTATATTGATGCTAGGCCTTCCCCTTTCTTATAAAGTCTGTCTTTTTGTAATATCTGATATCCAGGGGAAAGTATTTCTGAGTCTGATATCTGGGGTTTGAGCCAAGTTTCTGTTAGAGCAACTATATCAGGTGTATACTGTGTAAGCCATGCATGGTAGTCAGATACTTTGTTGCAGATAATACGGATGTTTAACATCACAATGCAAAGGTCTTTTGGTGTTTTCACTGAAAGTGATGTAAAGTTGTTAATATGCTGTATGGGAGACGGTCCAGGGTTTGGATGACTATCTCTACTTTGGCATAATAATAATGTGAAGATAATGGTTTGGATTGTGGATGAAATGTAGTTAAGTATGGAATATGTGTATGAGATGTATAATTGTTTGATTTTAGGTGTATTAAAATGCAGTTTGGTCTAGAAAGTGGTGGTGTCTCTGTGATTGAAGAGTGATGGTGAAATATCAGAGTAACTATTGTGGGATGAGTTATGGTATATGTATGCTGTAGTTTTTGTTGGAGTTAGTTGGTGTAGAGTTGTGTTGTGAGAAGTGAGGTGGTAGAGAGTAAGTAGGTTAAAGAAGGTTAGGGATGTTACTAACAGAGCTAGAGTGCATGATACAGATTGATTTTATTATATGTCTGAAAATGTCTGTTTCATTAATTCTGGATAGAACAAAAAAAAAAGATAATCCTGCTCTCTGTTACAAGCTCATGGGTCATAACTTTGACCTTTACTATGGGTAAAAAAATTATAAATCAGTCTGCATAAAAATGGATTTTGAAAGTTACTGGAATAAGCTGATACTGAAGCTCCCTGCCCTCTGTGATGCAGGAAGGTTAGGATAATACATCCTTGCTCACTATACATACTCATTTCGAGGATGCTGTACCTTGAAGTAGGCGACTACATTGAGATACCAAAAGTTTGTACTTAGTTACAAGTCTAGCACTGTAAGGATCACATTTATAGTTGTCATATATAAAACAAGCAGCCAGGTATTGTATACTGAAAAAGGGCAGATCAGCAACTGGTGTGCAGTCATTAATAACGTGTCACATACTGTATTAGCAAATTGTCACTGTGTTTTGTTAAGGAATAAGAAAGATCCTCTGTTGCTGTCACTCTTCATTGATCCCGAGTATTCATAACATTGCCTGTGTGCATTTGTATTTGTGCTGTTTTCCTTATCAGCAGTGATATTTTGCCATTTTTTTAATGTATTTTAGAAATATACTTGCCATGGGTAGATCATTGTAAACCAACAGAAAATGACTATGTCACAAAAATCTTACTGTGAGCACTAACTCAGAAGAATCATTTACACTCCAGTAACTGAACTCTCCACCCTCTTGTCTGTGTATAGTGTGAACAATAGATGCCTAACATCATTTAAAGTCCTGGAGATACAAAAGGGAAACTGTAGGGTGAGACCTGTTGACATCCTGTGTTTATAAATCCAGTGGGGATTGTTGTCTTAGCCTTAACATCATTAGTTAAGTTGTCATCCTTTTATGTGATGGGGTCTCAAACATCTCAGACTTGGAAGTATTAAACACCCCTATTGACAAACGGTTTCATCTGTTCAGTTCTTTTTTGCATCAGCCTGGTAATTTCCTTTTCATTCATAATCTGGACAATTAATTGTTTTTCTGTGCTACCTTTGATATGTCTTTCAGGTTAACAGCATGTTGAATCAATCCAAAACAAAATAATCTACTAAAATGCTTTTTTTCTCAAGCCACATTGTTATGAAAAGGATAAAGAAAGTTACTTAAAACCTTTTTACTTGCAATTTTCTCTGTTTTGTGAAATGCAATGCCATTTTATTCTTAACCAGGTCTTACATTTATTCTACTTAGAGCAGTGCAATCATTTTACTGAAAGTGCAGTGATGAATTTTTTTATCAGCCTTTGGCAACCATGTTGGTACAGTATTCAGCCTATATTCAGCTATGACACTAGAAATTCAATGTCGGCACTTCAATGTGGTACAATGTCATTTTATTTTCAGAATTACAATGTGTCATTGCGTAGGTATCTTGTTTTCTGTACTCTTCCTCTATAGCTAAAATCTAGAACACCCTCCCATTATCCTTAAGATCTAACCACATTCACATATCCTTCAAACATGCACTCAAGGAATATCTATATAAATCTTCGATATGCTCCTGCTCAGCTCCAGGCTAATTTCTAGCCATTTTAACACAACTTAACCTTCTTTCTCTTCAGCTATAAACTCTGTCTTCCTTTATCACCTTATTTTTTTCTCTTAGTCTTTCTTATCTCCTCCTCTTCCCTGCCCATAAATCTGTTTACCTTGTCCACTTCCACTTCAATTTTATCTTTCTCTTTTCCACTCATTCTACTACTTTCCCCTCCTTTCTTTTCTAAACTGTAAGCTACTTACATTTTTCCTACCTATGATTTTCATATATTCTTTATGCCTTAAATGGGATCGATACTAGATGTTATTTATATAGCATTTTTCTTTAATTATCCTAAGTAGGTAATCTGTATTATATTTTTGTGCTACTGCTTTTTTTTTACTGTATTTTTAGTTCCTGTTTGTAAGCCCACATATCTAACTACTATTTTTTTCTTTGTCCTGCTGAAATGTTTTTTTTTTCTATATGGAGTATTTCTCCTGGGCCTCCACTGAAAATGGATTCTTTGTGTTTTGGACTTTCCCAGTAAACAAATGTCAAATAAATAAATATGTAATAGGCATCTTCTTGATTATATACCCCACTGGTGAGAATTTGTTAGATTCAACAGACAATAGTTGTACTTGCTAATTAGTGCAATACAAAACTTTATAGACTCTACCTCACAAGTATTGAAGATTGAATAAAATTGTTCACCTGAGATTCATAGGTGTCAGAACCATTGGGTGAGGGGGAGTAAGAGACTGCCACTTTCAGCAGCTGTCTGATGCGCCCTAAAACTGCCACCAGAGTAGCAATAAATCATCTTCTTCCAGCTGCCTGAGCTCGTGTTACCATAGAAACACCTATGACAGTGCTTCTTAGGCATTCTGAGTAACTTTTTTCATAAAGAATTTTGAATAAAGCCAAAAATATCACCTACTTATTTTGAAACCTATTTTGAACTTAGTGTGGGCACTCAGAATAATAATGACACAACCTTCTTGTTTGGTACAAGGACTTGAAAATGCTTCATTGGTGCAAGGACTTGAAAATGCTTCAGCAACTCATATGAAACAGATGGTTTGAGGGCTGCTTACACTGTCTGACAACCCCCTGTTAGCACAAATTGGGACAGTAAGTGAAATGAACCAGGGAGCCGCTCCCCAACAGAATGGTAATGTTGACCATTTCATTATTAAATTGGAAAGGAAAACTTAGGCATACAATAAGCTCCAATGGCAGCGGCTGAGCTTTCAAGCTTATTTGGAGCTAAATGTAGTGCTGAAAGGTCTGCGTATATTAAAGATGCCAGCATATACAAACCAATATCCAGAATTACTAAAAAAGTGGCAGCAGTTAAATTTAAAGCTTAGTGCAGACTATATGTGCATAATGAACGATTTCTTCATTAATGTAGAGCAGGGACTAACAGAAGAAATTGTTAGTCTCGAGAATGAGGTTGTGAGCTCAGTATTGTTTTCCAATTCAGCTGGTACGTATCAAAATATGCTGGAAAGGATTGGTGTATTTGATAAGAAATTAGAGGCTGTGAAGCAACGCAAATTGCTTAGAGATATTAATGATTATAACTTGGGCTATATCTTCTCTTGGCCTAAAGAAGATAAAAAAGTTTCAGTTCTACAATCAGGCATTCACAGCGAGGTGCTATGTATGAATTAGATACCTTTGGGGAAGGAAGCAGCCAGTCTACCAATCAAATAAGCAGAAATTTGAATTTGTCCAATGAAATGGCTAAGATGGCTGAGGGGTGTCTACAACGTTAACCACCCATCTTGCTGCACATAGGTCGGAGCAGAATGTGACTGAAAATGATTCCACCAATCAGAGTCAAGTTAACTTGATGCACGCGTCATTGTCAGCATCATCGGTAGTAATGAGCGAGGTTTCAAATAATGCCTAGTCTGCTGAGGTTTTCTTCAACTCCACAAGGACTGTTTTGGCTCAGTTACCGGAGAAGGTGGAAGCATGAGGACATCCATAATCAAGAGGGCGATCGCAACAGAGGAAAGGTTCCAGTTACAATGGAAAGAAAAGGAAGAACAGCAGTCCGCTACCACTGAGCAAGCAAGGGTGATGCTGATATTCAAAAGTAAGATAATGGGCACTGTTATTGACCTCTCAGACATTGTCTTGTCATGAGCTTGTATTAGTTTATTGAAAAGAGTCTGCAATTTGTACCAATGTCATGTAATAGTGTTGTAGAGGTGTTAACTGATCTCAGAATATTTTGTAGAAATGTCAGTTTGAAATTGATTTTTAAAGATTCTATAGTTGAAGATGTATGCATTTTTAAAAAGTCTAGCACTTTTATACTAGTTAATTGTCTGGTTGTGAATGCTTTTTTGAATGTCTGTGAACATGAGATATGGCAACTTTATAATAGTAAGGTTAAAATGAAGAAGAGTTTTTACAATATAACTTATGATGAGTATCAAGCTTTAAAAGAACTAAATAGTAACAACCAAATTATTCTTAAACAGGTGGATAAGGGGGGGGGGGAGGCAACTGTTGTGTTTAATAGACATTTTTTATATGGAATTAATGTTAGAATTTTTGTCAGATGTTAGCACATTTAAGAAGAAAAGTTTTGAAGATGTTAAAAAGTTAATATCTGAAGTTAATATGTTTGTGTATGATGCACAACTTGATGGGGGATATCACACTAGAATTATTTAACTTTCTAACAGTACCATGTCCACAGATGCCTATTATATATGGCATTCCAAAGCTGCATAAGTCTGTGTCCCGGCCCCCAATGAGACCAATTGTTTCAGGAAGGGGCTGGATCACAGAACCATTGTCAGTATATGTGCAAGGCATTTTAAGTAAATATTTGCCACTTTGTAAAAGTTACATTAAAGACACAGGAGACTTTTTGAATAAGCTGTACCAGTGGTATAAAAATAGTGATAAAAATGATGCTTTTTTGATGGTCACATATTTACTGTGATTTCAAATGTGGTTGGCATTAATTCAAAACATGGATTATTATGTAAAAACTCAGGAATGGATGATAGAAAAATAGAAAATGTGTGTAGTATGATAGAACTAGTGCTAACTAAAATGCATTTTTATTTGATGAGCAACCGTATTTTCAAACTTCTGGAGTAGCCATGGGTATGCCCATGGCAAATAGTTATGCTAATATAACACTAAATGAATGGGAACAGGAATTTGTATACGGTAATAAGAATCAGTATCGAGACAAAGTGTTATTCTATCAACGTTTTGTAGATTATTGTTTTTTTATTTGGAAAGGAAATGGGGACTTCTAGAAAAGTCCGAATATTTAAATAATACCACTCCTTTCTTGAAATTTACCATGCATTATTCTAAAAATGTGATATCATTTGTGGCTGTACAGCTTACTAATGTGTCTGGTGTGATTAGTACCTGTGTTTATAATAAGGATGTTCGGGTGAATAGATACACACATATTGATAGCATGCATGCTAAACATGTTTTTCATGGCATTGTGAAAGCACAATTTATATGAATAAGCAGGCTGAACACAGAAAATGTGAAATGTAAAGAGTAAATGGAAAAATTAATGCAAGATTTCATTAGTAGAGGCTATGATAAAAATGTTGTCCTTGAAATGATGAAAGAAATATTTGATGATAGAGCAACAGTTCCCCCCCCCCTTTGTTCAGTGATAAAGTGATAGCCTGCTTATCCAGGATAAATGACAAGGATACAGCAGCTAATGTGAGATATATAACTACATATAATAGAATGACTACAAATATAGAAGCTGTTATTAAGAGGAACTGGCAAATATTAACTTCAATGCCAGAACTTGAAAATTTATTGGGGAAAAGACCTTACTTCACATATAGGAATAGTATAAACTTAAGGAGACAACTTTGTTATAAAGATTTTAGGATAAATACCAGAACATACTGTATTGCTAAGTGTGTGGAGTCTGCATGTCCTCCCCGTGGTTGGGTGGCGTTTGAAAGACATGTGTGCGTAAATGGGCGTGCCTTTGTTGAAAGTTGGGCGTCGAGCTGGCACCTCAGTGTTTCGTAAAAATCTACTGCCAATCATTAGCAGACCGGAGTTCCACTGTGGCAACCCCTTACCGGGAAAAAGCCGAAAAGACAAACAAAAAAACTGTATTGCTAAGAAAAAGACATTCCCCTGTTATAATTGTAGTTGTTGTAGTAACATTTGTCATCTATCTGATTTTGAGCACCGAATAACTAGAAATAAATTTAATATAAAATGCCAGACAACTTGTAATACAACATTTGTGGTTTATCTAGGTGCATGTACAAGATGCACATGTTTCTATGTGGGTAAATGTTCTAGGCGGTTAAAAGACCGAATTATAGAACATAAGTTTGACATAAGGAGAAATGTGATGACAAATGCTTTAGCTAAACATGTTACTGAATATGGTAGTGCACATACCTTCAAATTTAAAGTTTTGGAAGTTGTTTATAATCAGTTAACACCTCTACAACACTATTACATGACATTGGTACAAATTGCAGACTCTTTTCAATAAACTAATACAAGCTCGTGACAAGACAATGTCTGAGAGGTCAATAACAGTGTCCATAGATAGATTGGACATAGCTGAATATGGGTTGATAACCAGATTAGAAGCTAATACGTTCCCTGGATTAAACAATATGGTTACTATAAAACCTTATTTAATTGAAAAGCAAATGAAATATAAGTAAAATGAAAGTTTATAATATATTTATCTCCAGTATGTGCTAGCTTATTCTATCCCCCGGATTCATGAAGCTCAGCGCAAGGCCAGTGTAAGGCCTGCGCCGGCCGTGTGGCATATAAATGGTGTAGTAGCGCCATATGCATATTAATGAAGGTGCACCGCTACCACATCCACGTGCATAGGACACGTGCATGAGTGCATGGGGCATTACTAAGCTGAGCCCAGAGGCGTGTCAGTGTCAGCTGGCGATGAGCAACCTAAACTGCTGAATATTATAGCCTGCCTGCAATAGTAATCGCACCTATCAGTGTCCGTGGATAATGAAACATATGCAAAGCATGCAAGACAGTTCCCGGCCACACAAAATGGAGAACCAAACAGAAATGCACGCAACACAATATGAGTTTCCGTCCATGAAACAAATGATATTTAAAATCGTGTGTCCGTAATGTACTGCACTGTCAGTAGTTATACCCAGTGGAAGTGAAGCGCATCATGTCAGCGCACCGCCAATACACACGTCTAGCCCCATGGGCATGGTCACCAGCAGTCCCACAGTGGTAGTGATAGTACACAGCTGGGCAGTTGTGGCTATATAACAACCGTAAAGAAACCTGACAGTCCAAATTGTATACCAAACACACACAAACATATGTATATTAAAATGTGCAATACACATGAACAGGAACGTAACCGTCACATACACATAGGATTCCATATGCAGAACCGGGATATCCAAAAGCAGAACCCATGCATGCAAATGCAATACGCAACAACCCCTGTATAGCACATAACCCGCACCCATGTCCGAATGTCCACCAAATCCAGCTACCAGCCTTGCGCATCCATACACCTATACATAGCGAGTATTCCCCATATGTAGTAGGAAGTATCGTCCTAGGCAGTGTCAGGATTGCAAATATGTATCCCACGTTTGTAAACATCCCATCACAGGTACGTAAATCCAAATGCCCGCGCGTTAATGTTTCGGCAAAATGTGTGTACATTCCACGTGGGATAAGTAACCTGTTGAAACCTCAGAGTTGTTTACACACCACGGTGTCCATTACTGTACACATCTGGACAAAACATGTATGTGTAGTCACGGTACTGTTCAGTTTCTACACAGACATGCAAATCATATTACGCAGGATGGAACAGCTGTCCACCATGCAGGTCACCCCACTAGGGTTGCCACCTGTTCAGATGGCCAAGGTGGGACATCCCTTGTAGAAATGTGAGAATTTGCAGGATAAAACATACCCCTGACCAGTGCAAAGGACAGAATTACACATGTATGCCAAGATAAAAGCGTATTCCATAGCATTTGAATAGCTTATGCTATCCCAAATAATAGTTATGTGTACCAGATACAAAATACCTGTATCATGCAACTAGTAAAGAAAATAAGAAATATATTATTGTCTTAAAATCACAGGACATTTGCCATGTCTTAGGTGTCGCAGGACACAACTGTCCAAAGTGGGACCTCCCCTCGCAAAGAGGAACAAGTGGTAACCCTACTCCCCACTGAATTATCGACAGTATATATTTAACTCAATCACATACCGACACCACCTCTCAGCCTATTACAGCAACAAAACCTGGACAAAGCCTAAAAGGATGGGTGGACAAATAGGGACAGATGTAATTACTGCTCTCACAAGCTTCGAAAGCTCACTGAATAATAGTATGTACATAAGCAGGAAATGTTGTGAAGGATGTGGGGTATTACAGAGGTCCGTACATTTATACTGTAACAAACCGTCACATATGTTGACTGTACTACTGCATACCCGTAGTTAATTCATAGTTAAGTCATGTGCAAAATAATAACCCTCATAAGAATGAATACAGGAAATAGTCAAATGTGAATGGGAACACCACTCAACGTGGATTATGTATTGCAACCACCCCCACCCATATTATGTATTGCCAACATCATAAGCTGCTGACAGGTGCCCAAACACCTGTGTCTGTAAACACAGATTAAATGTTTAAAATGGACAAACCCTGTCCATGTGCTTTGTCTGACATTTGAACATGGTCAGGGCAGTTCCGTTCACTAGGCGGACAAGCCTAAACCCAGATCACCACATGAACACCCTGACAATTAAAGACCTGTATGTGTCAGGACTATAAGCCTTTGGGTTCTGAATATCCCTGCAGTGATTAAATATGCAGCTTGGGTCCAGAGCAGTAGGGAATAGGGAATGTGTAACATGTAGTTCCGCATTTTTCCCAGCAGGAGAATGGATGCCTGTGACGTAAGTGAAGCGGTGAGGCATATGTTAATGTAGCTATGTACTATCGGTATGCATATAAATGAGTCAGAACACCAAATGTATAGTGGTTACAGCATCCGGCCAACGTGAATGCAGTCCCGGTTGAACTACAACTACAGCACATATAATGTGAAAGTGTAATGAATGCGTCTGTGCTGTACAGACAGTGAAATATGTAAAGGTGAACGTGTGTTTTGCATACGTCCGTTAACCGAATTACAGATAATTACTGGTACTGTCACAAGTAATAAAGCCCACGTAAGCACAAAGACTTAGTAAACATATGTAACCCACAATAAGGATATGCATGCGCACCTGCGCGTAACCCACAATAAGGAAATGCAAGTGCGCCTGTGCGTGTGTGATCCGCTCACAGCATAGTAAATGAATGCTGTTTCCCCCACGTTCATTATACATGGCTCAAACCTGTTAACCTCGTAAAGTATGAAACTGGACAAAGCCATGCAAACTACCGGTACAAATAGGGACAAACCCCAGATACGTGCCAGAACAAACATAAAAAGTGGATAGAATAACGGGTGTGTCAGTAGCATGGATTCTCTGAAGGGTATGCAGTCGTAACCTGAACTGCTTGCCAGAATTCCCCACCATAAGTCTCAAATGAAATGCCACTACATTGCCAGATAGACACAGGTTTATGTAAAACACACCGAAGATAAAGGGGCAACCAGCTGTACACTCTGTGACAATCTGTATAGTGGAAAGGTATGGTATGGATATAGATATATGTGTATACGCATAATCCACAGACGTAAACCAAAGCAAGTTATGAAATGAGGATTGTACATGTATATATGTATACACAACAGACTTATGTCCCGTAGATATGACATATGTACATAAATAGGCCATGTTATAGCTAATATGGGTAGACAAACAGACATGCATGAAAGGTGAATAAACTGCTGCATTCCAAACCATTGGCCAGAAAGTGACAGTCCAGCAAGTTCTACACTTTAAACATGCAGATAGGTGTCCATTGCAGGACTCCAAAAATTGATCCTTACATAGTGTCAACCGACATTGATGCAAAATAAGTGACCTCAGCAAATACGAAATAGCTGTACATGCAACAGTATCAGGTGCAAGGGTGATGACACATGTGTCGATAGAATGTATGACGTACGAACTGATATCCGGAGAGTAGGGAGTGCATATAAGTGTCTCCACACTTCAATACCACACACATTAAACATGTGTAATGGGTACTGTACAGGGTTGTCAGGTATGGGAATCATGGGTATGCAGAAATGGGCCTAGGTGTTGTTTGGCAGAGATTTCGTAGGCCCGCCCCGTGGGAGTGATGTGGGTATAGCACATGCCTATATTCTCAATAATGGGGCAAACCATCCACTGGATATTGCGGAAACCATTTTGGCAATATGTAGGGCCCTATATCAGTGTCATGTAGGTGATTATCATGGATGGACATGCGTACGACCAAGATGGTACCCATAACTGGCAAACTGTCAGAATAACACAGCTGCACTAAGGCATAGTACATGAAATACAAATAGGGACTATATTAGATATACCCCAGACAAAGTCAGACCGTTGTGAGAATACTGGTGTAGCCATGAATACGGATGTTATGAGTGTTACTAATCATGTAATGGAAATGTCAGTCACTATTATCTACTGCACAGTTCGTAATGCCTTGCCAGCAATTTATCAGAAAGGCACATCACTATGACAAATGTAATAAGGGCAAAGGTCAAACATCAGGGCGTTTACCCATAATGTGTACAGGTTAGGGGTATGAAGGTAACCTGTCCAAAATACATGTACAGAACTAGTGATACTAGGTGGACAGGTGAGAAGAAAGACATCAGGACAAATGAGAAAACATGTACAAGTCATACGCATGTACTCCGACAAATGTGAATGACGACGTATGCCCTGTGAATGTCAATGTGGAAGGTTAATAGACACAAAAGTAATGTGTCCCTCAGGGTGTCATGCAGTGTCACCGTAACAATGTCCAGTCCCCCATACACATACGTGAGCTCTGCCACTGACGGAAAGTGCAAATACCGGCGCACACATACGGTACATGATAGACCAATTAGTGTGGATAAGCAGCTGTTGGCCTGTGTGAGGAATACAACTGTCTGGGTGGGTGTGTCCTGCAATATAAATGTAATGGCATGTGGCCTGTGATGCTGCCATACAGTGTGTGTATTGGTGTCAGAAAGTTGATATTTTGTATCAGACACATACTCCGCAACTGTACAGATTTACGCAGAATGTGCAGAGTTCTGCCTCATATGTTTGGTGTGTTCCACATAACAACAGTAACATTCTGGCACTTTCATGATAACTGAAGACATGAAATAATGACAAACATGTGATTAAGACACCAAATCCGACAGAAAAGCCATACTAATGCAAAACCTATTATTGTGTCAACTATCTACGTTTGTAGGAGCAACATGTCAATACTGCCCCTATGTATCCCACTATCAGATAAGGCCTTGCCCAGAAATCTGCTCTAGGAGGTGGAGTGGTATGAACAGAAACAGATACATATGTGAGGAAACAGCAATATCGACTGCAAGATAATGCAGAAGGTATGAAATGCGCTGCAGTAGGACGTGCAGTACTGTCCGCAGGTATGTGCTGACATATCAAATGACAAAGCAGTCTACATGTCGAACCTATAGGACTGTCACCTTTACAAATGATGATAGTGGGACATACCCACAGCCATGCACACAGCACAAATAGACATACACACATCAAAACTAGGTCATGATACATGAAGCCTCCGGCGTGTACGAGTACAGTGAGAGTACAGCAAGGAAAGATGTCTGCAAAGATATACAGCAAACACCTGTAAGGGCGTGTAACACCGCCCGTAACACGGACGTTGCATGGACAATGTTGGGATTTGCAACATACTCCATTGGTATGTGAAAGCTATGCAAATATGCGATACATGAAACAGTCAGCTGTCCATGCAAGAGCAGAGTTATGGGCAGAAAATAAATTTTATATGTATATATATATATATATATATATATATATATATATATATATATATAGAGAGAGAGAGAGAGATACAGACATACACACACACACACATCTGGCAGGGCTGGTAATTGAACCTACACATGACTACCCTATCACACTACAGCATGACGCATGTACAGAACACGCTACCGAGATTACTAAACACAGATGACACACAGGCATTCTACTAGGTGCGTGTCAACATCCGCAAAGACAAAGACGTCAGCAGGATACATCTGTGTTGCGAAGCATCTAAAAGCATAACCTGAGTCCCCAGGCAGACAGGAGCATGCACACACACACACACACACACACACACACACACACACACACACACACACACAACTGGCAGGCCTGGAATCGAACTTACACCTAACTACCCTATCACACTACAGCATGATGCATTTACAGAACACGCTACCGAGATTACTAAACACAGCACTCCCAGAGGCATACTTCTAGGTGGGTGACATCACCCGCAAAGGCAAAGACGCCGATAGGGAATGTATGTGTTGTGAGGCATCTAAAAGCATTACTGTGTCCCCAGGCAGCTGGAAACACACACACACACACACTTGGCAGGGCCGGGTGTTGAACATACACCTAACTACCTTATCACACTACAGCATTACGCATTTACGGAATGCGCTACTGAGATTACTGAACACAACACTCCCAGAGGCATACTTCTAGGTGGGTGACATCATCCACAAAGGCAAAGACGCCGATAGGGAATGTATGTGTTGTGAGGCATCTAAAAGCATTACTGTGTCCCCAGGCAGCTGGAAACACACACACACACACACACTTGGCAGGGCCGGGAGTTGAACATACACCTAACTACCTTATCACACTACAGCATTACGCATTTACGGAACGCGCTACTGAAATTACTGAACACAGCACTCCCAGAGGCATACTTCTAGGTGGGTGACATCATCCGCAAAGGCAAAGACGCTGATAAGGAATGTATGTGTTGTGAGGCATCTAAAAGCATTACTGTGTCCCCAGGCAGCTGGAAACACACACACACACACACACACACACACACACACACACACACACACACACACACACTTGGAAGGGCCGGGAGTTGAACATACACCTAACTACTTTAACACACTATAGCATTATGCATTTACAGAACGTGCTACCGAGATTACTGAACACAGCACTCCCAGAGGCATACTTCTAGGTGGGTGACATCATCCGCAAAGGCAAAGACGCCGATAGGGAATGTATGTGTTGTGAGGCATCTAAAAGCATTACTGTGTCCCCAGGCAGCTGGAAACACACACACACACACACACACTTGGAAGGGCCGGGAGTTGAGCATACACCTAACTACTTTAACACACTATAGCATTACGCATTTACAGAATGTGCTACCGAGATTACTGAACACAGCACTCCCAGAGGCATACTTCTAGGTGGGTGACATCATCCGCAAAGGCAAAGACGCCGATAGGGAATGTATGTGTTGTGAGGCATCTAAAAGCATTACTGTGTCCCCAGGCAGCTGGAAACACACACACACACACACACACACACACACACACACACACACACACACACACACACTTGGAAAAGCCGGGAGTTGAACATACACCTAACTACTTTAACACACTACAGCATTACGCATTTACAGAACGCGCTACCGAGATTACTGACACAGCACTCCCAGAGGCATACTCCTAGGTGGGTGACATCATCCGCAAAGGCAAAGATGCCGATAGGGAATGTTTAGAGAGTGACCAGTCTGAAAGCATTTTACTGTCCCAAGGTAGACTTACACAAACACGGCAGTGCTGTCATCGGGCCAACTAAATATCTACGGAGCACTACAACACTAAATAGATACAGGATGCGCCACAGACAGTACACCCTTCGAGAGAGCAACCAGTGTGTTCAATGTAGGCATCCATCGTGACATTGAAAATGGACATCGGTTGCCTGGATGACCACCATGGCTATACAGGATGTCAATGGCCATGCCCACATGCTTAGTATCACATGTCTGTTTGGAATGTACTGTGTGTCCATCTACACAACGGCATACTGGGCATGCTCACACACTTAGCAGTTGCAAAGGGCCAACTTGCATGCACACGGAGTCTAATCACGGAAGGGCGCAGTGTGGCATGTACTATGTGTCCATCTACACAATGGCGTACTGGGCATGGTCACACACTTAGCAGTTGCAAAGGGCCAACTTGCATGCACACGGAGTCTAATCATGGAAGGGCACAGTGTGGAATGTACTGTGTGTCCATCTACACAACAGCATACTGGGCATGCTCACACAGCAGTTGCAAAGGGCCATCTTGCATGCACACGGAGTCTAATCACGGAAGGGCACAGTGTGGAATGTACTGTGTGTCCATCTACACAATGGCGTACTGGGCATGCTCACACACTTAGCAGTTGCAAAGGGCCAACTTGCATGCACACGGAGTCTAATTATGGAAGGGTGCAGTGTGGAATGTACTGTGTGTCCATCTACACAACAGCATACTGGGCATGCTCACACACTTAGCAGTTGCAAAGGGCCATCTTGCATGCACACGGAGTATAATCATGGAAGGGCACAGTGTGGAATGTACTGTGTGTCCATCTACACAACAGCATACTGTGCATGTTCACACACTTAGCAGTAGCAAAGGGCCGTCTTGCATGCACATGGAGTGCACACACAGAAGGGCACAGTACAGACGGGCACAGTAAGGTAAATCTGTCCTCACACACAGGGCGGTCACACATGCAGTGACCTGTACACACACAGCTGCCATCACAGCTGTCACAGGTGCAGGTCTCACACATACACACTGCAGTGTACACTGTAGCTGTCAAGTCAGCACCATGTCGTCGGTGCAGCACTACACAGCCGTACGGTCCCACAACACCATGTGACACATGACCACTGGGCTGTACAGCGGTGTACACCAGCTGTGCAGAGTACACATGTACCAACAGGGATCCAACAGGTGTTATGCATTGCAATGATACCAGTATACATGAACAGGTCGGCTCAACACATACCCTGGCCCTTACACAGCTGTGACACCTGACTGTTGCTGTACACCAATGAACACACATCTGGATATGTCATACATGTGATTGTGTGGATGTGTGCATGGACTGCACACACCACACATACATACATAGCCTTTGATGTACCACATGCATAACACTGGCCTAATCAATGCTACACACATGAATGGAAGGTGGGCCCATGTCAGTTGAATGCTCACACTACAGGGGGTAGCAGTGTTGCCCAGGACACATACCCTTGTACTGGTTGCCTGTGACACCCATGATATCATACCGCAGTCCATGTGTTATGTATGTCAACACACATGTCCAACAATAGCAATGCATACAAACATGGCAACAGGAGACACATGTGACATCTGTACTGTGCATGCAGCAACCATGCATGTGCAGTGGCCGATGTCCGTAACATAGTTGCACCTACCTATGACAAGCAGACACAATGCAGACCCATTATTGACACCTGTATACGGTGACATACAAACAGCACGTATGGATGGATGTGTGTACATAACGTGGTGAACCACCTGTCTAGATGTATGTGTGCAGGGGGGGGCTCACAGTTGTGTCACGCACCATCCTAACATGCTAGCTGCAAACAGTATGCTATGTCGCTGTTACGTGATGGTGCTGACATAATGCATACACAGTGGTCAGGTGTTAACAACTATATGTCACATGGCACCTGTAACACCTACAACCTCCCGTGTGCATATAGCAGCACATCTGCCAGATATAGCGTTGGTACACAGAATGCAATCAATACCGCAGCATGTCTATCAAACGTGTCATCATGTGGCAGGGGTATCATTCCCAGCACTGCCATGTGTGTCCGAATGTGTGACCAGGGATGCCACATATCGCAGGGAATATGTCCCAGTTGCTACACATCCCTGTACACCATTGTAGAGATCTGTACATATGTCAGAGTGGGAAGCATGACGTCGGCCGGTGTGGTGCATCACACACGTCAGCTGTCCGTATACACATGTGGTCACCACAGTGTGTGTGTGTCTGTATGTATGTCTGGTGCTTGGTGTGAGGGTGTATGCTAATATACGGTGGGAAATGATCACTAGCCCCACGTGGTGACTAACCCATAATGGTGATGCATTGCACAACCCTGTTGATGCCATAGGTCCCAGCCATACTGGCTACCTGTGCATGTCCCTTCTCTGTGACATGTCGTGTGGGTGCCTAGTTCTGTGAGGGTGATGACCACACAGGCAAGGGTTGCCAGCTGCACATTATGGGGTGTGCATTATAGTGGTGTACACCCCGTGAATGCGGCCATGTTCCCGTACTGTTATAGGGCCCTACTGCTGCACAGTGTGGCCTCCAGCTACCAAGTGACACCTCACATCATCATTGGCCAGGCCGCTGTGTACAACACCTGCACCATGTCACCATACCTGTAATGTGTCCTGCTATGTATGTCACGTCTCTGTCCAGTGTAGCCTGTGGCACCGACCACATGCATCAGGTGCAGTATATGTGCGGACATCTGTGTCATGTTGGTGTGTCCAACAGTCAGGTTGAGGGTATGTGTAGCATGCTGATATTGCCAGATGTGCCTGTGTGTAATCCAGTTACACGTGGGGGACTGCAAACACTGCTACCTGTAGGCACATGCAAGTACACCATAGGAGGGAACCAGGGTATCACATCCAACATGGTGCTACAGATGTAACTGAGACACATACTGTAAACACATCACAATGCATGCTGCACCTGCACTACATGGTATGACTGGTGCATGTCGACAGTACACAACCTATGTCACATACAGAACTCTCAGTATTCACACACAACCACTGCAACATACACATCCCTCAACCACTGCAACATACACATCCCTCACTATGCATACACAGGTATTACATACACCTCTCACTATGCTGTTCACCCTGTGCATCAGAATATTTGTGCATAACCCTGCACCGATGGTGTGGATGACAGGGATGTGGCACAGGCTTCATCATATGCACAGGGTGATATGTTTGCCAGGGGCATAGGCTGCACCAATGGATAACATCATGTGTGTGTGTAAGGGCCGGTGAGTTGACTGGACATGTCTGTGCAGAATGCATGTGGATGTTGTGGAGCCCTACAGTTGTGTTTGCTGTATGCGTGTATGTGTGTACACAGTTCTGCCATTTGTGATGCCTACACGGGGTATTATTGACAGCCCCAGATTGTACAGTGCAGGTTGTACAGCTCACTGTGTCCGTCCACAGCCATGTAACCTGTGCCTGCCTGGGGTTGCACGGGCACTACCAGGTGGAGGTACAGAGTGGCTACTGTCCGATGACACATGTCCGCTGGAACCATGTCCCCACTGAGACCGTCCAGGGCCATGTCCATGTGGCCTGCTGTGTCCTGGTGTTGACAGCGCAGCACCAGCTACACTGCTACTGCTACTGATACCGGCACTATGGGAGCGGGCATGTGAGGTGGCATGCTCACGTCAACCTACACTAGGTGGTGTTGCTGGCCTACGTCCACATGGCCTACGCCTCACTCCTACTATGTGTTCCAGCACAGACAGCTCCCGCTCGCAGATTGCCATGCCTTGGTCAAGGATTCCGACCATTTCACCTAGTCGCCTATCCAGAACATTAGCAATCTGCTGTTGAGCATTTGCCAATGCCTGGATGTTGTCATTTAGGGTATGGATAGCAGTCCTCTGCAGCCTCTGCCCTTCTGTGTTCTGCTGTTCAGCACGTGCCTGTGCCACCATTACAGTCTGGAACATGCGTCTGGTGATACCAGCTGCTGCACTCTGTCCTGCAGGTGCATGTCTGCCAGAGCATGTCCTACGAGCAGCACCGGCCACATGCCTGTGTGGCACATCTGCAGTCATTACACTGACACCATGGTGTGTAGACACACCCTCTGTAGCCACCACACGTTCCTGTTCCACGCCAACAGACGCTGACTGTCCTTCCTCTATGGCCACTGGTGATGCGGTATGTGTTGGCAGCAGAACAGTGTGCGGGGAAGAGGGGGACATAGCTGGGATGGTAACCATTGGCACAGATTCAGCCCCTGACAACCCTGCCTGTACCTCATGCATATGTTCATCACCGCTAGTATCTGTGGGGACACTAACATCAGATGGACCGCAGGAGGGTAACGCACATACATCACCTGTGAATGCAAAGAAATACTGTAAAGTACAATAGACACACACAGACACACCATGCATGTGATTTGTCAGATGGCATGCAGCATGCCTGCGATACAGCAGAGGGCATGCAGCTCAGACATTAATAGTGTTAGTAAGCATACCTCCCTGGGGTGCATACTACAGCAAGCAGGTGTCATATCAGTAGCCATGCAGTTCACACAATCATGGTAGTATGCATGCATCCCCGTGATACACCATGTGGCCCAGAACAGGATAACAGTACACATGGCTGACGTGACCTTGACATGTAATCTGCTGACATGTGCATTAACATGCATACATGTTTGACACAATGGTGTCCTGACACATGTACAGCATCCTAATGGGCTTCACATTGCAGTGTTGTGTGTATGCCCTGTAGATAGAATGCATGTTTAGCAAGTGTGCATGAGCATGGGAGGGTAGTGTGAGCCGTCTACATTGCTATACAGTGTGAAGTACAGACACTGTGCCATTGCATGGCAACATGAGACATGTATGTTGCTGTAGATTGCATAATATGTACACATTGCAGGGCCATAACTGCAACACAGTCGTGATGTTCGACAGATCGTATATGGTAGACTTCAGTGACACCTCCAGTAACTGTGCACAGGCATTTAGGTTGTCCAGTGTACCACATCAACTGTATAATCTGTCAACTAAGGCTATAATTGGACCATGTGTGGACAATGTGCAACAGGGTGTATACACATCCCAAGTACTGTGTGGCTACATGTCTCTGGCCATCCCCCATGGCCATGTGTGCACATGTGTTGGCCAATTGTGTGTGATGGGCATCTTCTCCACATGTCTGTGTTGTCCCATATGACATACACCCATACATGCCAGATATGTCACAATCCACAGGGCTATGCAGACAACGGGTTGTATGTTTGGTATGTGGGGTATAGGTCATGCAATAGTGTGACAATATTGCAGACAGAACACTACATGTCTGGGACATGTCAGGTGGCACATCACAATGTGTGCACCCAATGCAGGGGCATATGACACAATGGTGACACTTGTGGGCTGCCCATATCACAGCTCACTGTGTGGTACTGTGTGCGTAACACACATGTTGTTCCAATGCATACTACATATGCCTCCATTGTAGAACACCTCCACCGTTGTATGCACAGCTGACCACACATGTCGCAATGTCAAGTACTGTGGTATCACGTCTGTGTATCATTACGATATATTGCACATGGGTGGTGTGTGTGAATGAAGGGCGGTGCGACCTGCATATCGTGACTGGAACATACATCAGGTGTGCAAGTGTTAACTGGCCACATGGCAAATAGATCTACACTGTAACATGCCTGATACTGATGACAGTCTCACCTGCAATGGACCCATGTCTGTGCGGCATGCCAGAGGTACCTATATAGAGATGACACACCAGTATGACCATTATCCATGAATGTATGACAGCCACAGGTTGCACTGTGCATGTGAACACATTCACCTGTGTAATAGCATATAGTATGCACATGTGTGCATACACAATGTAGCATACTGTAGTATGCAGCATGTGTGTCCACATACCTGGCATATGTTACTTTACATAATGTACAGTGACACATGCAACTACATGGGATATAATAGCCATATGTGCAGCACTGACTTACCAGGCAACTCCAGGCTCATTGGTTGGGAGACACCCACCTCCACGATGGCAGCTAGTGTTTCTGGATGCTGTTCCCTGGGTATCCCCAGACTGGCCAGTAGCTCCTCGGTGTGTGTGAGTGGGGGCTGGGTTGGTGGCCCACCACCTGTTCCACCTTGTTCCCTGGCGATTGCAGTGGCACGCTGTTTTGCATGTCATATCAGGTCTGTGCAGTGTCTGCGCACCTGCTGGTAGGTGCGGTTATGGCCACCCACATCGTTCACCCTCCTGCGTAGATCCTGCCACAGGTCATCCCGCTGCTGGGCATGCTGTGGCACATGGCTGAACAACAAGTCATAGTTGTCATGGAGCTGTGGGATGAGGACATCATCCTCCTGGTGGGTGTATGCTGGGAGGCGTAGACGGGGCATTATCTGTAAAACATAATGATGGTGACAGGTCACAGTTTCAGAGATGTACAGAGATACTGCTGCACATACATTTCTATGACATCTACTGCATCTGCACAGTTATCTTTGCAAAGCATCATGACACTGACACGACTGACGTGGTTGTGTCACACATGTCACACCCATTATACATTGGATATCATCACCATATATGTATGTCACCTCATTACAGTGTTCATACTCCATGTAAATGCTGTCTTGCTGTGGGCATGTCTATCTGCCTGCTCTTGTGTTCTTACCTATCTGCACATGCCTCGATGTGTCCACGGTACTACTGTTGACCTGGATGCTGTGTATATGTCATATGTCAACACAGACACAGCCATAATGGACTTGAGCAGTGACAATGCACACATACGCATGGACACCTGTACATGCATGTGTTTTGCCATATACATCTACACAGCACTGTACAACTGTTCAACATCCTGCCACGGACCACCTGTATTACACATGTGATAGACATGGGACAATGGATAGCCAGACAACATTCGCAGGGATGGTCATCAACCATAGCATGTGCGGGCACGGTTACCACACAGTAACAGACAGCCATTTTGCCACCGCATGGTGCATCAGTGCCACATTACTGATCCAGTCAGTTGATAGTACATCTACCATGTGCCCATCACACCATGTATGACTGGGATGACATGTGCAGCTTTGATGGACAGGGTTGCATGGTATGGTGGGAGTATGTCACATATATGGCACAGGGATCTGTCCAACCTGTGGCAATCCTAGTATTAGGACGGTGGCTGTCCATGACATATGTCATATAGATCATGGTATGGACATATAACATGTCCATCATCAAGGTGTAGCAAATGTCCTTCTGCAAGGTAGACAGCATGCTGCATAGTGGAGGTGTGGATTGTGAAGGCTGGTATCGCACATCCATGCATAGCCATTACCCCTTACAGGTGGTATGTGATCCAATATTGGTCACCACAATGCTGTATATGCCTGTCCAGTGATCTCCGTGCTCATGGATGGCACCCTGACATGACATGGGTACCTCATATGACTACCTAAGGGGCCTGGAGACATCACCATGTTGGGGGGTGCACTGCACAGCACCATCCCTTACACAGTGTCCATAATGTTGCCACAGCCTAGGTAGTAGTTTATGGGTACAGGGATGTTCACCTAGCGGTGACACTGCTGGTATCATCCATCAGACTGTGCACATATGTCACACACCTCACCCACACAGCCCATTCTGTATGTTGTTCACAACACTGACACAGCTATACTGATAGGTCATGGCCATTCACAGCCTTACATACACAGATGCCTAACATTTGTCTGTCTGGTATGGGCTACAATGACGGTGGGGTACAACACATTAACCCTGTTCTACTGTATCTGGCACTGATGTGCTGTGCACATGTCACTCTTGCACCTTTTGTAGTTGTGAGTCTGTCAACAGGCCACTGGTGGAACACTCCTGTGACATGCAAAGGTATTTGTAATCAAATATCCATGCTGTCTTGTACATCTGTACTGCTAACATCTACAGTGCTTTCATGGACATGCACACCGTACTCAGCAGGGTTATAGTGCAGTGCCACCCTGAATGACTGTCATCACCACTTGTGTGTTGATATTATCCATCACCCTATCTGTATTGTATGGTCATGCTAGGCACTTGTCCAGAACATGTGAGAATGTCATGAGCTACTGATTACTATAGCGCCCATTCCACACCATTTCCCACAGGTACACTGGCTGTCCTACACTTCCCAGCTTGCTTAAGGTACAACAGCTGTTTTACACATGTAACGCACATATCCTGTGGGACATGGTTGTATATACAGGCATGTCCAACTGTCACGTACCAGTGCTACTGCCTGTCTATATGAGGGATATGTCGTACATGTGGCAATAGAGCAATTGTCTCATGTACACATTCAATGCTCACCTCCCAACATACGGCATTACAGCCTGTGGGGGATGCACGTCTGCAGCCGTGCTGGGCCCATGGCTCTCAGGTGTACCTCATTACAGGGAACGTACCTCATTTGGGGTTCTAAAAGGTGCATGTTCCTCATGGTTCCACATTGGAAGGGTCTGTCACACATTCATTGTTGTACATAGTTTACCTGCTAGCTATGGCTAAATACATGGGAATCATATTAATTCATTGGAATATCTGTTTTATACGTAAGACCAGCTCATTTTAGCCATCATATGCCCTTCCTAGTTGACGCTGTTAGTAAGCCAGTTGTAAGTATTCTACATTTCGCCCATTTGTCACACGGTGTGAGGGCTAATGTTCCTCAGTTTGGGGACAGGAGGCTGACAGCTATGGCTGGGGGTATTGCTGTCACCAACCCTGACTGCACCTGACAGTCATTTGGGGATGTGTAACATTCGCAACACACCCCACCCATCACATAGTCTCACATGATCTACACCACTGGACACACCTACGAGGACAACCTGTGCAGTACGTCTCCATAATCACTGTAGGCACCAGATGTAGCCCCCATCATGGCAGACAACATCACCAGCTTATAGCCCACAGACTCATGTGTGCCCACCACATACAGCCAATAGTGAGTTATAACATTCACAACACACCAGTCATAGCTGACTCTGTAGGGTGTCACACTGCAGTTCCACACAGCAGGCTACACAAGGCGTTAGTCACTTACATCTTGCTGTCGGGTAACTGCTTCTGCAACATAACCTATGCACCCATGCCACACCTCACCAGGTACGATATGGCTGTCATTCGCCATATTAGTGTGATGGCCCTGTGATGCCACTTCACAGACTATGTGTGCAGGGACATGCAATAGCTCAACAGTCTTATAGCCCTGAGGGTGTGGGCCTAGCCCTGGGGAGCATTTTGCATTCATCTGGACACGATACCACTGTACAATGACCGACTGTGTCACTTCAACAGTTGTCTATGCTCCTATTGTCATTCCACAGGCATGTGGTATCTGTCCGCTATGACTGTCCTGGTCAAACACAATGCTGTGGCACAGATGACTTGCACCTGTCAGCCCTGGGAGTACAGCTCACATGTAAGGCTCTTGCTGCTTCTATACTGCCTGTCTTGCACAGTTTCCAATAACTGTCACCGGCAGGGCGGTAACTGGCAGGCGCGAAATGGGGTCATGTGACACATTGCTTGCATCTTCCTCTGTGACGCACGCAGGCAAGGCACACTTTATAATTCACCACTCAAACATCTCTGCAGTGACTGGGACCTGCCTCTAGGCTCTGCAGAGCACACCTGCAATGACAGGTTATAGACAGACCATACCTTTCAGGCACATACCTGGACCGGCACACCCACAGCTGAGGGGTTCCCATATCCCACTATGTTTTGCACACATCCTGACAAGTTGCTTAGCACAATGCATCAGAGGTCCTCCACGTGCAACTAACTGTGTCTGGGACCGATATACACATTGTAACAAGCGACAGAGTCAACATCATACCCCACGGGTAGCATACCTTCTATGTTGGTATAGTGGACAGTGGGCCTCAGCTACTACTGATGTGTGACTGACACTACCCCACACTTCACTGGGATAGCCACTCATGTACCGACACATCCATGAGTCATACCCTCCGCTCTGCTGGATCAACCCATACACATCACCTCCAAGACCTACATTACACTTGGCATGAACACTACCACCATGTGACTGGTGTTACACACCTGGGGTTATCCCCTCATTGGTGGATTCCGAACATATGCTAATCGACCTTGTTAGCCACACCCATCACAGCATACACAGTACATGTGTACTACAACACCTACTACAGACGTCTGCTGACAGCGGCTGTTAACATCATGACACCCGTGCAGATGGACAATGCACATACAAATGCTGACACATACCCCAGTGCACTTAATTAGCATGTACACAACTGCATGGATCATGCTATTCCACACAGAGCCATGATGGTACACACCAGATAACAGACGTCACTCTGGTGGTCATGTTCCACGGACATATGATGTACAACAACAGGTGTAGGCTGTTGCACAGTGGTGTACATTCCCATGTGTGGGGTGGCTCACTGGTCAGCAGTGGCGGGGCCCCAGGGTCCCTCATCACATACTCCAAGACTAGCTACATAAACATGACTGCCACACATTCCGGGGTGTACCACCAGGCATTATGGTGGTATGTCAGTATTCGATGGCTACACCCACATCTGCTGTCATATACAACAGTCAGTCAGGAACATTGCAGACCCAGGTATTGTTGGCAACATGCTGGAGGATGGATTCAATGCTGACAGTACACCCTCTCACTCACTACAGGGCCGCAATCCATACATGAACATTGTGGTGTCCCTGTGGTCACACCTACACAGTACTGACCTACACTCTATATGTCCTGGGGCACTGGCCCCATGTCACCTTCCAACGCCCCAGGCTGTGATGTCCACCAACCTCTGAATTACATGTCTCCCCACTAGGCCACCATATTCAGTGATAGCCTTGTTTCAGACATTGTAGCCCCTGAATGGCACACAGCAGCATGTATCACACTACACACAGGTGGCACCACATTGCACAAATGGGACTTTAGTCCTACACACCTGACTGGACTGTTCTGCATGGCTATGGGGCACATCATCAAGGACGTCATTCTCAGAGACATTGTTGGGCTCCCCTCCTTTGCTGCCACCCGGGTTGGGCTTGTTAAGGCCAGCGCATGTCCTCTACACATGGTGGACTCCTTTCATACAGTTACCAGGGCAGTTGCTGATGGTGCGGGAGACCACACATCCTACATTGTCCTCTCATTGCCTTTCAGCACCATTCCCCATTCTGGTATTGACAACATACACATCCACCTGCACATTGTACCTTGTGTCTCAGGCTGTTATGCTATGTAGCTCATGGACAGGACACACAGTGAGGCCAGCATACCATAGTACCTACTACATGTCAGGTACATTTGGCATACCACGGTCCTCAGTCATAGGGCCCCTCATGTTCAGTACATGCTTCACTGCAGAACAGGCTAGCACAGGGGACTTTCCCTGCCTAGCTTTCATACCCCTACATACCAACCACCATGATTGCTCCACCAGCTGATACTGACTCCAACCATACAGGTGTCACTGTGACAGATACATAATCTGACTATCATGGCATCAAGATGCATGACACAAGGTGCATGCACATCACCTTTGCATTACACCATTCACCCACTGACTATCACATGGATGGTAGTCCCCTACATACATATCACATTGCACATGTTTGCAGTACACACATATGTCGCACCCACTCCTGTGGTTACCGTATTGCAACTGTGGCATGGATATCCTTCTACGTGGCCACACCTATCTGTACTGGGTGTGTAAATGGTACATAGGCACCCATTGTACCTCTGAACTCAAGACATCTACACACATTCAAGGGTACACCACCCCATTTAGGGTGTACCTTACACAACAGCTACAGCTTTATATGCCACAACATTAACACGCCATGACGTTTACTGAGCTACAATGGTTTAAATATGTGGCTGCTCTACGGATACCACATCTGTACACATTTGCATACTACATACTCAGGGGTGACCTCTGCTGATCAGACAGGGCCCATGCCCACAACATTATTGATGGATATACTCCTCATACGCAACATAAGCAGAGGCCACTGTGAGCAACATGCTCATGGATATGTGCACACACGCCACAATGAGTGGGATGTGCTTCTGGGTTACATTCCCAAACCGGACACTCACCATGCTGTGGAACATAAGTCCTATGTACATCACGCAGGGACACTCATTCATGTGATACCTCCCTTGGTGGTTGGGAGACACATGTAGGCCTGGGATCACTGCAGTGGCTGTACTGTGCAGTGGTGCAGGTCACACCTGGCTCTACTCTTCACAGGACACTACCCTGGAGAGGTGCCACTAGTGTGAACACTGTAGTTGTGCTTACACATGGACTTGCCAGACTGCATAGTACCCCACTATGCACCTGTGCTGCTATTACATGTCCTTTCTGCATGGTTACTTGGTAGCCCTTCCATTTAGATTAGCTATCATGCTATTACTATGTCCCATACCTACAGGCCATATGTATCCTGTTATTGTACATACCAATAGACGATACCTGTGGTATGCATGATATGCCTGTTATGCTGTGTAGAATATCTGTCATATCTACCTATAATACTATACATTACACATATTTCACATAGTATCCCATAATGCAAAGCATACTTGCTCAGCGGGACCACCTTACATATGTCATTAATGTTATATGCCCATACACATGCGTGCTGTGACAGTATATCAACATATACTATCCCCTGCTATGGCACGTCCTTGTTGGACATACCCTACCACTGACGGCGAGTTGTATGGCATTGTTCTGTTTAATGGCCTCATGTAGCATCCCTTGTGGTGTCTGTGCTGTGTATCTTGTGTCCCACTGCTGGACGCACAGATTCTACAAGCGTCAGTATGCTCAGCAAGACATCACTACATAAATACCTTTCTAGACTTCATGCATTGCGGACACGTTTAATTAATGCAAAACAGGCTATACATACAGTAAATATAATTAATACAGATCATGCTATACATAACCTTACATATCGGGCGTTCTACATACCCTGTTGTTGTTACGGCGTTTCGTTTCTATCTCTCTCACAGTGTTTCAACTGTTATTCGGTATGAGCATACGGTTTGAATGTCTGGCAAGTCATCCTTATATACGTCGATACCTGAAACATGTGGATTCTTCCCACCAATTGGTGTTTCTGAGTGACTAATTACTTGCATATCAGCTGTGCAGCTACTCCATTCACCAATTACGCAGCGACAGTGGGGTATAATTGGATTCTCCACTTGGGTGTTGCCTATTTGCCCTACCTTTGGGGAGACGGTCTGTATTGTGTTTTGTTATGTGTAACTGCAACTGCTATGCATGGAGCAAGTATAGTTTGGATTCATGTCCCCCGTGGATTGTGTGTGACAGGTAGAGTATTTGGTTCAACATGTGGGTGTACCTGTCATCCCGACGTCTGATAACGGAGTATTGCAATCAAAACCTGTAACATGGCTGTTTGTTCCATTATACAATGCCTGCAATTTTGCATGTCGCCTTTAATTGTGTCTCTCACATGGTATGTTGAGGGTTCTACAGATGTAATTGACTGACTGGATGTTTGTGCTGCTGTTACAGTTTGTATTGCTTTAGTTTCTAGTGTGGGGGATGTCGGTGGTTGTATGTAACATATACGGTTTGTGGGCCTTGCATTTCTACATAATCTGTATATATGTGTGTGGGCTCCGTCCCTAATTAGAGAGCTAACAGTTAGTAGACTTATGTTATGGGATTGTACGTTGGGCCGTTGTTAATTGGTTTCTATATCATCTGCAGGTGGGCTTGCTACTTGTATACCTCCGTAATTGCAACGATATATCAGGGGATATGTGTAAGTGATAGCTATCCCTTGTATTTCTGCCCCAGATATTTGCAGTCATTGTGGTTGTGCTAAAAGAGCCTGTTTGCCATGGGTTGCCACCTTTTCATATGGTCATTGTTGGACACTTGCGGGACACAAAGCGGCGTTTACAGGCCAACACATAGCCATGGTCAGTACAGAGGTAGCACATACTTTTATCCTCACTACATACCTATTGTTGTGTGACTTTGGCTACTTATCATATTGCATGTAACATTTAAGTTTCTTACATACAGGCATAACTATTAAATACGACTGTTACATTATATATGGGACATATTTATGTCCTACCATCTCGGACATTTGCTCTTTGTACTGTTTTATGTCAGGACACACCTGCCCAGGGTGGGGCTGTTCCTCCTACTGTGGTACAGGTAGTAACCGTATGCCTACGGCTAGCTATACCCACACCTACCATACTGATCTGCCTCTGACTTGGCACCAACATACACATGTTGCGGACACACACACACACACACACACATTACAGTCACACAGAAATGCACACGGCACCCTCAACGCACACTTACACAGACTACGGCACTCACAGACACAGTTGAACACAGTACCTACGTGGACCGCGACACTGGCAGCGGTGACTAACTGTCCCTTCATATCATCATACTATTACTCGTGGATGTACTGTTCCGGTACTGTGTTCTATCAGTCTTTAAGCCTCGTGGTTACGCATGTCGGTATGTTACACATTCCATGGTTGGCGGTATTCTATTTATTTGTACCTCCAAGATGTTATGAATGTCGTTGAACTAGCTATTATATTTGCAGATATCGCTGAATCCATCTATATCATTACATATCCCTCTATTGCCCTTTCTATCTGTATTATATATATGCATATGTGTACATATATATATATATATATATATATATATATATATATATATATATATATATATATATCTGGCGGGGAACGTGACAAGCACACAGTATCACCATATGCTGTAAGACTCATGTACTGTTCAGGTGTTGACATTCCGTGTTCCACTGGCTGTTGTGTTTACAGTGTTTGAGGGCTGCCTATGTAGGTGTCACACATTGGGCCACCTATACATTACAATTTACAGGTGGTCATGTTTGTGTGCCATCCATTTTACTGTGTGTGCAGGTGGAGAGGTGTCAGTCCATAGGGGCCTACATGGTCAGAATATGTGCTATACGTTCCCTCTTTGCCAAGGCGTAGGCATATTGGGCACGCCTCCGTCTGCCTACTGGGGCTGGCACAGTGTGTTCATGGTCTGAATCCCTCTGTGCCTGTACAGGCCTTGACAATTGCGGTGGACTATGAGGGCATTCACTATTTTGTCCCTGCTGCAGCTGCTTCCGCAGGATCATATTATGTAGCATGGCACATACTATGACGATGTGGGCACACGTGCCTGGAGAGTACTGCAAGGCTCCACCAGATGTATCCAAGCACCGGAACCGTGATTTCAGCATCCCGAACACATGCTCTATGATGATTCTGGTTTGTGCGTGTGCCTCATTATGGCGTTCTTGCATGGGTGTGTGTGCATTTCTGATGGGAGTCATCATCCACGGCTCCAGTGCATAGCCAGCATCCCCCATGAGATGGCCATGTGGGATGTCCCCCCTGACAGATACCTGATACAGCTGTGAGGCATGCCAGATATGGGAGTCATGGTAGCTTCCAGGGCTGCCAGCACACACATCCATGATAATGCCCTGGGCATTGCACACGACCTGGCAGTTGATGGAGTGGAATCCCTTGCAGTTTATGTAGCGCCTACCCTGCTCACCGGGTGGTGACTTGATTTGTATGTGCGTGCTGTCTATCGCACCCAGTACCTCCGGGTATTGTGCCACATGGTGGAAGTGGCGCATATTGCTGGCCAACTCCTCCTGAGTTCTGGGGAAGTATATCTGCTCATTGGCATGTGGTAACATGGCATCCAGGAACTGGTGTAGTACCCTGGATGCTAATGCCTGTGAGTTACCCATTATATCTCCAGTTGGCCTTTGAAAGGTACCTGTGGCCAGTATTTGCAGGCTTACACATACCTTTGTGTCCACTGGTATGGGTTCCCCTCTGTTGTTTCTGGTTCTCAGGCGTGGCCGGCACAGCTCCACTATTTGCTGTAAGATGTCCGTGTCCACCCTGTAACGCTCTACTATCTCCAGGTCATGTAGCCCCTGGTAGGTTACCCTTGGTCTGAACACTCTCCTTCTCCTCCGAGGCCTGCGGTGGTTGTCGGCATCATCCTCCACAACACCGTCAGTCTCTAACACATGCTGACAAATCACAGCTATGGCAGCTCCCAACATGTACATTTTAAAAGTTCCCCGTGTGTTTACACCTATGGTGCGGTGTTTGGGAATACACAGGTGTGTGTTGGGTGCTTTCACACTTTATACTATTGTGCTGTGAACACTGATGCTGTCATAGGGTGTGTATGTACGTTCGTAGCTACAGGTTATGTTATGTGTTTTACTGCCGGAACTACTATTGTGGTGCCTTTGGTGTTGAATTTCATTTGCCTGCCGTGGATTACCTCTTGACCTTCCCTTTACATTTCGGCGCATTGCACCTACCACCATTTTCTGGCGTACATCCTGCAGCCTACTTTCATTTGTACTTTCATGGACCTGGCGTATCTTGCGTTATGTGTGCTACTGCTGGTCTGCTGTCGGTTTGCTTTGCTCTGCTGTGTCAGGTCTCCTATCTTTGCAATCCAATACCTCCCCTCCTTTCTTTGCATTCACATGCTTCCCCTATCATGTTTTGCAGGTTTCTGCAAGTGGACTTGTCAGCTGCCGTCAATTAGCCTTCGTGGGTTGATTGGTGTTGATTGCTCATTAGTACTCCAATTACCCTACTTCCGCATTTCCTTCTTTTCTTCCCCTGACCTTCCTGTTTCTGCTATTGTTTGCAGCACATGCTTCCGATTACTGGGTTTCGGGCACATTTTCATCCTCGTACACATGCGCTTTTGGCCACCATGTGTGCTCTCAGCTAAACGATTCCTCCCCATCCCTATCCTGCAGCTTTGCTTAGTAATGGACAGGCCAGATTTGCAATGCTCCAATGTGCTTAGTGCTACGGTGGCACACCCCTCTGCTGATGTCATGTATCTCCTCTGAGCCACTCCTCGGTGTTATACTGCTGCGCCGTATGGTACAACCTTCCTCCGGCGGGACATTTGCGATTCAGTATTATCTGCCTCATTTGCATGGCATTGACTACTAATTCATAGTTACCGCGCCGAACACTATAGCAAGCCCTTAGCAACCCTTGCACCTTGGTTGTGGTGTTCCATGCCTACCATTGTGTGTTATGCTGTAAACCTGATTTCTATTACATTGCGATTTTATGACATTTTTATATTATTTCTTTATGTTACAGCTTCTGCACACATGCCCTGCGGTTCTGCTGTTCGTTACTGTGGACATGACATTAAATGTTGTTATTTACGTGTTGTGCATCTTTTCTTATGCCATTGGCTGTGTATTTCACCATTGGCATATGTTAACGTTGTGATACATGGGTCTGGCCCTCTTCCATAGCTCCGATGTTCTGTTTGGGAAAATGTAAACCGTGTTTTTTGGTTTACATTTCCGTGGGCTTACGCTACGCCTGCACCACTTCATGAATTGCTATATGCCTTCATTTGCATGGTGCAATACTGCACATGGGGTGATTTGTATACCTACGCCGGCGGCTGTGCAGATCTGGCGTACGCCGGTAGTGCACGTGGAATTGGATCGTACCTGAATCGCTCGGTGGCCATATTTGGCGTTATAACACCTACGCTATGTGTGCGCCTGGCGCAAGCTTCATGAATCCCGGGGTATATGTATACATAGCTATTTCTTATATTTTATTTTTTGTCAATATGTGTTTTTAAGTTAATTATTTGTTAATATATATATATTCATTGGTTGGCTGTGTCATGTGCTATTAAGCTTTTAAGAATATAAAATGAGATGAATTTTATGTGAGATATATTTTTTGATAACTGAGAAAGGGTACATCCCGAAAGCTTTTATACTGTTTAAATAAATTACGCATTTTTACTTTTGTGAGCCTTTTTTCTATTGGAATTTGTAACACTGTTCTTGGTGGTTTACTACAGTTAGTTCCTGTATTTCTACATAATAGAATGTTCACCTCAGGGATCACACCAGTGGCTCTACTTGATAGAGGCACTGGGAACTAACACTGGGCGGCATGATGCCAGGGCACTTCTATGGGCTAGGCTTGTAAAGGCTCCAGGGCCATTATCCTAGTACACACCTATGAACCTATGAAGTAGTAATACAGGTGCTGCCTTAATTCTGCTGTTGTTCCTTTGCTCATTATTGACCTTACTGGCTGAATACCAAATCAACTTACTGGGTTCTGTGTAACAAATGTAATTGTTTTTATACCATTGTCCAACTCACTGAGGAACCACATTTGGATATTCTAGCACACTGCACTTAGAGAAGTAAAATTCCTATGCCCTTTACTAGATTAATTAATACCAAAAATTCCCCTTATCTGGGAAATACATTTATTTTTCTGAAAATCTTGTCATATATTCACTAGAATGGTGCATTATTAGCCTAAGATATTAGTGTTACCTTTTTTATTTTTATTTTTTATTGTTTTTATTTTTGTGGGGTGCCCTATCCCCACAATAACCAGCAAGGCTCCATCTTGGATACCCAGTTGATTCATTTGTTATCCTAGAGGTGACTGCTCAGAGACCTATTTCTTCCCCTGGGACTAGAAGCAAGTGTTGAAAGTGATGCTGTCATCCACTGGAAGGACAGGGTTTTTTTGTTTATGGTCTTTACTCCCATCTCGCATGGCTTGTGTGCTCTATAATAACCTGCTTCCAGGAAGCGCCTGTGAACTAACTCATATTCTATGTTTACTCTCTGAGAGGTGTATAACACTGCAGCTTGTACACACTAGGCTAATTACAGTGGGTGGTGCAATCCTACAGGTGTCTGTATTGTAGTGGTCCACATTGCCATCCTCTCCCTAGTATTGTGACATCTTCTCCCTTCCTGCTCCCCTCATCTCTCATGCTGTTAGTCAAAGACAGGTCATTTTTGTGCACAGTCGGCAATTTATCCCTGTATGCCTCGGGGCTGGGCAACATTAGTTTTAAACTACTAGGCAGGAAAGCAGATAAGTAAAACTCATCTATGTAAACATGTCATTCATTGCTGATCTCTGTCCTCTGCATTGCAACACACTTACCAAATATCACACTGAATGCGTTTGTTCTTTCCCTATTGTGTCTTTATTTAAAGAAGTTGCTCCAACCAGACTTGGATCTCAGCAGTGAAAAGTCTGATCATTTCATGCACAATTTCCCCCATGGTTGTGCCAGAGAATTCCACAGTTTATGAAAAGAGCTAAAATACTGAATATTGGCTGCAGCATTACCCATGTGTTCCTATACTTCAAGTTTCATGTATAGAAAAGTGATATAGAGTTACTTACCTTCATTTTAGCAATGGGCAAAAGAGGTAGTTATAGAAAGTGGCTGTAAATATACCTGAAGCTGCTTCTTTCAGTAATTACTTGTTAAAGGTCTTTGCTATAAGACATTTATAACTACTACAGCGTGAGTTGTTTCTGTATGTAGAGTCACATTTAAGTTTCTGACTGAAATGAGAACTATACTCATATTTTAAATATAACATGCAAGTGATAACAGCATGTGAACCATATCCTTATGGTGTTTCTCCTCGACATTATTCAACTCGCTGCATGATTAATTAAATAATTTGCTGAAAATGAGTGCAAGTTCTGTTTCTGTAGTTTAGCATAGTTCTACTCATTATGTATGACATTTGTCTCAGGGAGTAATTTTCAAACAGATACTAAAAGAGAGGCAGAAAATGGAGGGGGAGGGGAGAATGATTGAGAGAGAGCAAGATGCATTTCACATAGACATAGATGCGTGTGCACATAAAGACACACACACACACACACACACACACACACACACACACACACACACACACACACACACACACACAAAACATAAGAAAATAGTTGCTGGACAAACGTTTTGTAGAATTATGATCCTACCAAAATGCTGACTTTCTCCTTTGAGTAATATTTACTATGGGTGCTCTGGGTAGTGTGATAGTTAAGGGGGTCAGCACCTGGGATGCTTTAATCTGTTGAAATCACACTACTTGGGCATACTCACTGGACTGTTGGAGCTGTGCAAATCAAATCTGTAAATATAAATCCATCCATCCATCCTCAACCCCTTTTCCATAAATAAAAATATTTTTATTTTAATAATTGCATGATTGGAAGGGGTGGGGGTGTTACATCCATCACACTTGGTCACCAAGGAATCCAACAGTCTTATTCAGAGGTATGATGGCAGAGTGCATGCCCCCTATGCAATCATGCTGCTTTAGCAGAATTGTATATTTTTCAGTGGAATACTGCCGAGATCGACATCTTACAATGGAGGGCAGCGTACTATGAAGCTCATCAAACTACAACAGAATGTTGTAGAACAGTAGAAAAATGTTGCACAGGTAATAGATACGGGGATTGTAATCTCAGTAATTATTCAGTTTGCAAATCACCACTATGTTTTTCCTCAGAAATCCAGCAGGCTATGAGTAGCTGCTGCTTCTGAGAGCTCGATACTCTACTGGCACCTCATACTTTTGTTTAAAAAAGTAAAAATAAATAAATAAATACATAAATTGTCCTATGGGGAGTGAAGGCAGACATTTAAAATAAACATTGAAAAAAATGTAATAAGAAATCAAAATCACATTGCCCACTGGGAAGGGCAGACATTGAACATAATATGTCGACGACATAAATAGTTAAGTCACAAGTCAGCACTGCTGCTTCGAAAATGCTTTTGCCCTTACATTTTATACATTTGGAAATCAGAGTAGGCTCAAATGGCTACTATGCAAGTTAGATAACAAAATGAAGTAAAGAAGATTATAAGGCCTTCAGAACAAGAGCCGTGTGCCTTGTTTTTCTTCCACTATTATTTCTGGATACAGCTGTGATCTAACTTAGTTGATAAGTGGCAAAGTACAGTACCAAAACCATCAGCGGAGGAAGGGAGTACAAGGATGGAGAAGACAGTAGTTGACAGCACCATTTAAAGTGCTAACATTTTAGATACAGGCAAGAAATACTTGTTTGCTGTCACTGTTAGAGATAGTTGAAATAAACCGATAGAAAAGAGCCTTAGTAGAGAAGACAGGAGATATTTAAGCACATCTGAAAATTGTAGAATTTCAATGTACTACTGCAGCTGCCAAATGAGGTGTTTCTAGTTATCTCACTACACATAACTGTGCATACACACACACACACACACACACACACACACACACACACACACACACACACACACACACACACACACACACACACACACACATGACAATATCCACTTCAGACAGCTTTAACGAAAGACATTAAGGACAGTGCAGATTTTCTCTAGAACTGCCTTCCTATGGTGCAGGTAATTTACAAACTAATCCAGTTTCTTCTCTGGGCTATTAACCCTGTTGTTTGAAATGAAAGCTCTGGAGGACAGGAATTGTCTGGTGAGTACACCTCATGGGATTAATTCAATGTGGATTTATCAATTACCCTGTCATCCAGCCAGGCCCTCTAGGGCATTGCCCTTTAACTCTGGGGTTAGTTTCTGTCTTTTCTCCAATCTCTAACATTAACTCAGAGTGAATGTTCAAAACAAGTGTCAGATCTGTGTCCAGGCACAACTGTGTTGTGTCAAAGAAGACAAGTTTTCTTGGTGTTTATGTTATCACAGCTGTTGCATTCTAGCCACAAATGAGAGAAAGTACATGGGAACAAAGGCAGCAGAAACTGGTTTAAAATGAAAAACAAGCAATCTTTATCTCTACAGGGACGTTATTAACATGATCCCTGAACTTCAAGCTTATGTTAGAAGGGATAAATGAGCTGCCCAGGCAGCTGTGTGCCAGCACAGAAGTGTAGTTCAAAAGTTGAGTGTAAGCAGAGCTCAAGTTTAAAATACTTCTAAACTGTGATACTAAAAACTGTCTGTACCACTGCTTTCTGTTCAAAGAATGCTCACACTCGTCTGGATGCTGCCTGGAGAAGAAAACACGAAGGAATGGAAAGTTGTGAGCAAGTTTTTGGGCAGTGTCATTCCTGTCTCATTTTGTAAATTTTGTTTCTAAAAGAATTCCAACAGGACAGATAGATGATGACTTATGTTAAACTGCTTTTGTGGTGGTTGCAATCTACTTATTCTGTAATGACTAGTGTGATTATTTATTTTTAACTTAAATATGCTAAATAAATGAATGAATGATCTTTAGCTAACATGAGCAAGAGAATCATTTCAGACAAAATACATTAAAAGTACAGCTGACAACATAAAGAAAACAGAGAAATCTCTGCAGTTAAGCATTTTTAATTTATTTTAACATCCTTTTTTCACAAATGCAGCAGATTCAGCTTCACAGTGATACACATCTAACTTAGCAGTGGCATTATTTAACATTTGCAAATTTTGCTCCATTTCTGTTATACCATTGACTTGTATGTTCAAATATTACAAAGTAGTGCTACAAGACAGAAGATGATATCTATAGTAGTTTCATCATTAGTGAAAAATAAGATGTTACTGTATCTGCTAAAGCTGCGCATCACACTTGGGAGAAAGAAAACTTAATAGAGTTAATAAACTCAGTGTGGTAACAGAAGAATGGAGATACAGTGTATTTGGTTGCATATGAGTAGTCACTGAAAATGCTGAGGTGAATCCATGGTGCAGTGAGTTTGGGAGCTCTGCCTGTGGCCTGGGTGACAAGGATTTGATTATTTGAATATCCAGTTCCTGAGGACTCATCTTGGGGATTAGGGAGGAGCAACTTTTTTGCCAGCTCACTTCTCTCAGGTGATGGAGATCAAGGACACTAGTTCAGTGCAATGCACACATGTAATCCACAGTGCAACAGCAGTATGCAGAAGAGAGGGCAGTAAAAGGTCACAGAAATAAGGCAGTGGGCAGTGGGGTTTCATGTGTTACAACATACTTCTGTAGCTAAGAATACATGTACCAATTTCTAAATGTAGGTTGGACATGGCACCAAAAGAACAGTTTCTTAATAAGACATATCTGAGAAGGAGCATGAAATTGGAATGAGGAGTGGACAGAACATACCAAGCAAGACCTCCTCCACTGTTAGGATGCTATCATACTACAGTGCACCAATCTCATTTCAACACATTTTCCAGTCATTCTTAACTTGTTAAGCTCCAGTCTGAAGGGATAAGTCAGCTATGTGTCAAGGGAAGGTGTAGAGCAGAAGTCTCAGAGAGCAACTTCAGGACACAGTTGATGACAGACAGCTAAAAAATAAAATAAAATTGAATTAAGTTAATTAAACAATAATGCCATCAAATACCTTGCAAAATTCAAGAAGAGGGTCTTACATACTCTTTCTTTATTCAGATCCAAAGTAATTTGGTTGGTCACTATAAAGAGGTTAGTGTCAATGCCACACTCAAGCTGAAAGCCGCATTGACTGTAAGATGGAGGAATCTACTTATGATACACTTAAGAATTTGTGTTATTTCTTTTTTCCCCTACCTCCCTGCAGCTGACCATTGGCTGCTTTTGTTTTTCATATGGTCCCATGGATGGAGCTGGTGAGGAGACTGAAGATACTGGTGCAACATCATACTGCTGCCAGGGAGTGTGACCTATCCTCTATCAGCTTTGTGAGGTCTGCAATCATTGCCAGAATGTGTGCTCTATCCTCTAACAGCTTTGTGAGATCTGCATCAATCACTGCTGAAAATGTGCCCTATCCTCCATCAGCTTTGTGAGATTTGCAGTCACTGCCAGGGAGTGTGACCTATCCTCAATCAGCTTTGTGAGATCTGCAATCACTGCTAGGGAGTGTGCCCTATCTTCCATCAGCTTTGGGAGATTGGCAATTACTGCCAGGAGTATGCCCTATCCTTCATCAGCTTTGTGAGATCTGCAATCACTGCCGGGGAGTGTGACCTAACCTCAATAGCTTTGTGAGATCTGCAATCATTGCCAGAGAGTGTGCCCTATCCTCTATCAGCTTTGTGAGATCTGCAATCACTGCCAAGGGGGTATGCCCTATCCCCCATCATCAGCTTTATGAGATCTGCAATCACTATCAGGGAGTGTGCCCTATCTCTCATTAGCTTTGTGAGATCTGCAGTCACTGCCAGGGAGTGTGCCCTATCTCCCATCAGCTTTGTGAGATCTGCAGTCACTGCCAGGGAGTATGCCCTATCCTCCACCAGATTTGTGAGATCTGCAATCACAGCCTTGGGAGGTGCATAAACATTTCCAGGCAGATGCAACCTCTAGACCAAATGATAGATCACTTGCAGAGTGGAGCTTACTAGGATCATGATACTGCTATTGTAGCAAGCCTAGGCAGCCTCTCTCACCCAAGGTGGGTGACTGGGCATCAGATACTCATTCACATCCTCCCCTGCCTGGTCTCTCCAACACACCTGCTGCTAGTTGAACAGAGGTCATCTGGGGTGCAGTCAGAAATTTATCCCTCTGCACCACTGGGCTGGGGCCTGTTCAGCATTTGTTCATGAATAACCATTGTTGTAACTTAAAAAAAGGATATTAGATGAAGCTAGTTAGTTGTAAGCTTGCATTCCCTTATGCAGAATCTCTTTGCCTTTTTTCAAATCATGAGCACAAAGTTCCCTCTAATGTTCCTATTTAATAAAAGATGTACTTGGCAAGCAAGTCTATCTGTAAACCATTTTATAAAGAAGACAGAAAGAGACAGAAGCTATTAATGTAAGTGACATGAACAGTTCTGTGATCTTTAATAGCAGTATGCAGAAGAGAGGGCAGTAAGAGTCCACAACAAAATATGGCCTTGGTCAGTGGGTTTCACCTGTTATAAGACATGCTGTAGCTAGAACACATGTACCAATTTTTAAATGCAGGTTGGACATGGCTCCAAAACACCAGCTTCTTAATAACAGGTATGAGAAGGAGCATGGTCTGTTTAACAGGGGATGTATTTGATGCTTCTCACTGGTTGTAGTTGTGCATTTCTCTCATTCTCTCTCTCCTCCTTACATTCTGAGTCTCATGACAGTTCTTGACTTGCCAGGACCCTCCCTCAGGCAGTATCTCCTTTCTCCAGGATGGCAGTACTGTTCAACCCTACAGTAAATTCGTGGATACCCCTCCAGTCATCTGGTTTGTGTTTAAAGATGTTAGTGAGTTAAACTGCATAACATGCTGGTGAAGTTTCTTTCAAGAGGTGCTGGGATATAATCCTTCCCTTCCACCATGTTTTATCTGTTGGTGAAGATTTAGGTCTCTGGCTGTAATATTACACTTAGGGAGAAATAGATGTCTCTAATGGCACAGTTAGACAGTGATCTCCTATCAAAAGTCTGTAAGACACTGTATCAGGGGAATGAATTTCCAGCTTTTCTTGGTAGCTCAGGGACTTAAGGCCTGTGACCATTTGGGTTAAGACCCTCTGAGGTCTTTCTAATTGTTTTATATTTTTAGTGAGAGACATTCCAAAAGGGGTGCTGTACTCAATAATTAGCTTGATCAGTACTGAGTGATTAGCTCTTCGGTAATTGATGACATTCCTTTGGCAATTTGCTGGGCTAAATAAAAGAGTTTTCCTAACAACCATTGTTAAATGATAACCAAAAGAGAGACACATCTATCAAGTCAAGTGCCTTGGACCCTAACGATATTTTCATTTTATATAGGCGTGTAACCCGCGGTGGTGGTGCTACGGTAGCATTATCGCCTCACAGTAAGACACTGTCCGGTTCAATTCTCAGCTAAAGCGTCTTCGGCGTGGAGACATGCGTGAATGGGAGTACCTTCATTGCAGGTTGTGCATCAGGCCTGGCAAGCCGGTATGTAAAAATCAACTGCCAATCATTAGCGGACCGGAGTTCCACTGTGGCGACCCCTAACCGGGAAAAGCCGAAAGACACAAACAAATAGGTGTGTAATCTAGACTGTAAGATGAGGAGAGGGATTGTCTATCAAAAGTGATGATACTATACTTTTAAGCATTTAGTTTCAACCCATTTTTTAGCACACCATGAGTTTACTAGAGAGAGAAAGAGACAGAGAGAGAGAGAGAGAGAGAGAGAGAGAGAGAGAGAGAGTTGATTAGAGTTGATTCTAAAGGGTTTCAGTGTTATAGGATAGCTTAATAACAATCATCTCATCTGCAACTGTCTGCAAACTTTGTTAGCCAGAGGATTTTGCTTTTTGCTTTAAGATCTGAGAATTAAGTACCAAAAAGAAGAGGTTCCAGCACTAAGTCCTGATGGTCACTTTCATACTTTCTGAAGAGACACTTGCAACTCACACTGTGTGGGTTCTGTCTTTCAGCCTCTTTGCTATCCTTCTTACCAGATGTGGTTCAGATTTCAAGGCATTTGATTTATATATGATACCAACATGGTAGCGTTGTCACCTCACAGTTAGACGTTGCCCGTTCGATCCTCAGTTAGAGCGTCTTCTGTGTGGTGACATGTGTGAACGGGCATTCCTTCGTGGAAGGTTGTGCGTTAGGCCCGGCAAGCCAGCACGTAAAACTCTACTGCCAATTATTAGCAGACCGGAGTTAAGCTGTGGCAACCCCTAACTGGGAAAAGCCGAAAGACACAAACAAACCAACATGATACCAACATGTGAAATTATCCCCGTGGTAGTGGTGCTGCGGTAGCGTTGTCACCTCACAGCAAGACATTGTCCCATTCGATTCTCAGCTAGAGCGTCTTCTGTGTGGAGACATGCGTGAATGAGCATGCCTTCATTGAAGGTTGTGCATCAGGGCCGGTAATTCGGCATGTAAAAATCCACTACCAAACATTAGCAGACCGGAGTTCCGCTGTGGTGACCCCTAACCGGGATAAGCCGAAAGACTCAACAACCAACATGTGAAATTATGTCAAAGGCCTTAGCTCAGTCAAGATATGCCGGCCACCACATACAGCCACCCAGACCCTTTCAAAGAAATTTACCAGATTAAATATACAGGATCTAGCATTTCAAAATAAAAGTGTTTGGAGTCAACTCTAACAAAATTCTTGATATTGTATTTTATGAGGTGAATTATCATATGTTTCATGGCTATGCAGATGAGGCTTGTGAAGCTGCTAGATCTGTAATTACCTGTATGCAATATTATGGTATTATTACATTGTCAGTAAAGTAATTTGAAGGTGGTCTCTCTCAAGCTATATCCTTTTACAATACAGAAGCAGCTTCTTCTTTTACGTTGGATAATATTGTGCTTCCATTCAACCTTTGCAGGTTATTTATGTTGTATTTCTTTTATAAGTAAGAGCAAAATGTTTCATGGACCTTTTCTTAGTTGCTGTCTGAGATTTTGCAGGAATAGATCCATGAGGAAAAAGTAATATTATCAAAAAATTATTTTGTGGGAGAGGGGTGACGGATGCATTATTCAGTAGTGGATCAGTTCATTGAGAGGGTGTCAATACAATAAAATTGCTCAGATATTTCAATTGTTTTCATAACTTATGTGAAAGTCAGAAAGAAAACTAATATGTAGATGTGAGAAAGATACAAAGAATGATACGCAGATGTGGCCAAGACACAAAGAATGACATGCAGATGTGCCAGGTGTGAAAAGCCTAATATTTTACTGTAAGTTCAAAAAAGCTCTATTCTTTTGATTGGTTTTGCTTTACTAAAACATTAAGTAATTTTCATGGATTGTCTTGCTAGTTTCTGATTTCTGTTTTTTTTTGTGTGTGCATGTATGGGTGTGTGGAATGTTTGTGTGTGCTTATAAAAAGCCTATTTTTAACAGTTTTATTATTCTGTGATACAAACTAAACACCTGTTAAGACAGGTATGTACATTAGAGAGAGCTTATATGGTTATGCTCAACAAGTACAGTTGTTACAGCACCAGCGGTGACAGAACTGAACTTAATGATTCAGGGTACTTTTCTTGTATACAATATCAATGAAACCCAGCAGTTCTGAATAGTTTCTTGCATAAAACTTTAGTTTACTTTGTCAAAGTAAACAAGAGGAAAAAGAACAAAGTTGCTTCAGCATGGATTTTGCTGGTGGGGTGGGGATGCAAGAGAATTTCATGGCTACATAGTTTAAATTTCTACTGCACTACAGAGCGAATTATTTGCAATGTAACATTTTGGCTTAAATTCTAACATGCTGCATGTAGAGTTTATCAAACTATCATTCTGTTACTGGGGTCTGTATATCAGCATCTAATTTGTAAGGTACCAATAACTCCATCTGTAATTTTTGTGATCAGCATATTACTTAAGGTTTCTGTTCTCATCATTAGATCATATGTAAGTTTGTTGCCAGTTGTATCAAATTACTAGAAATCCTGTTTGGACGGGGGGGTGGAAGTCATATGGTTTTGTTTTCACATGGGATTTATCTCTTTTAACTTGAGCTATATCCAAGCTGCACTGTTTCCCTGAGGTGAAAGGGCAGCACCTAAATGAGTTTAGTGTCCACTCTGAGTTCTTTTCATGCTAAGAAGGGCTTTGGGAACTAGTTCAGGGCAGGGTCACTGTGAAACAATACTCAAATGCCTCCTTTGTACAAGGGACTTAAGAATCAGTCATTTTGGTAATACCCAGGAATAACTGGTCGAGAAACAAATTTGTCAGCAACTAAGTGACATTGACAATGAAATAACTCTCTTTCTGGAGGAGTGAAAGAGGAACGTCTAACATATTACTGAGCCCACTGACAGATGCAGTAGTCCTTAAGTTCATATACAATACAGTTACTGAGCTGAATTACTACATTTCTTTCAGAGAAAGTAGCTGTATTCACATCTGCCAATACAGTCAAAGGCATTACATATATAAAAAAGGTCTCTGCAGCTGTATCTCTACACCTACAATATATATTTTATTTTTCATCCTTACTCAACGTTACTGTGTAGCTCAAGTTCATATATTATGTACTCATTGCATACAACATATATGTCAGTATGTAATTTTATTAGCAGATTATTTCAGCTCACTATGTAACAAAGGGATCATTCCAACTTATTTATAAATACTAGTATTATTAATGTGTATTATTCTGTATAGATATTAATTTGTATGTTGCACAATGAAGCTGCAAAGACCTTTTTTCATACATGTAATGCCTTTGACTTCATTGGCAGATGTCTTCATTACTAATGTATTTTGTAATTTCTCAATTTTGTTGTTTTTGTTGTGGAACTTTAAGCAAAGAAATTCTATTGAAAAATAAATTTTCTAGACAGACCTTCCTGGTCAAGAAATGTATCAAATGAACAAATTATTATATTGTGTGTGAAAATACTAACAGGCATCATACAGTATTATTTTTAATACTGGCTTTACAGTGTAAGGCTTCTCTTAATTAATTATGCCATACAGATAATGAAAAAAAAATCATGTAATAGTAAAGAGTGGTAAATTGTGGGAATATTGGCCTTAGGAAATGCATTATACTGCACATGTTTACTGCAGTCCTATCCCTTCCTCCATATCAACATTATAAAACATGAATCTTTTAAATATTGTGCACAATGCTTTTATATTAATTTTGGTTTTCAATACAGCTTTAACTAGAAGTTCTTATTTTAATATTTCTGCTGAATGTGGAAGCTTGAATGGTCCACCTCCAGCTGATCTGCCTTAATATTAATATGCTGGTAGGACATAATTGCCTCATTGTTTTGTTAAGAGGTAACTGAGCTTAAATTTAATTGTGAAGTTAAAGGATTGGAAAGAAAATTGGTTCACAGGTAAGTACCATTACAAGTGTAGCCCATTAACCCATATTCACAAGTTCCCTCTTGCCTCAAGGAGGGTAATACAAGACAGATGAAGAGTGAATCTGAGGCTGACCTCTCATGTGGTACAATATGGTTCCAAAGGTGAGGGATACACTGGGATATTAATCTATCATGCCAATGTGTTTCATTTATTTGAGGATGATTTAGTTCCTATAACATGATATTTCAGGAACCACTTGTTCCGTGAAGAAAATAGGAGATCAAATAGGGTTGAATCTTTCCTGATTAATTGTCAGATGCTAATATGTTGAAATTAACACTTAGCAAAAAAATTAAGTGGTATTTTTTTTTTTTGCTATGTAGTTAATTTAATCAGTTGGCAATTAATACATTTAAATTACTTTTTGATCATTTATACATTACAGTTAAATCCAATTACATTTAGACCTAGCAATCAGGTAATTATGTACTGCCACATATTAGAGATGCATCTACTTTTAAGGATAATGTTGAGTGGAACTATGCAACTGTAACTGCCTAGCCATGTCATGTGCATGACTCCCATGTAAGTTACCTCTGCCATGGTGGCCACACTGTGTTGATGACTACCACATTCTCTAACCCCAACTCCAGCCTCTCCCCTGTTCCTGATCAACTCTCCCTAATAGTGCCCCTTCTGCTAGTTATGACCATCTCCAACTCAGAAGTCAGAAACTCCTATCTGAAAACTCAACAATGTTTTCCTTACAACCAATACCTACAAGCCTCATAAAAAAACCTTCTGCTGAAACTTAAACCCTGGTCTACCTCATCTGACAACCTTCCTCCCCATTACCTTAAATTAGCTGCCAACTCAGTAGCTTGCCCAATCAGCATCTTACTCAATAGATCGATTTCAGAATCTTTAGTACCAGAAATATGGAAAATGTCCTATATCATCTCTATTCACAAAGGCAGTAAATCTACTGAACTAATCAACTTCTGACCCATTGCCATTCCATCTCCCATGTCTAAAATAATACAAAAATGTATACAACAACAGTTAATGAAATACTTACTGCAAAACAATCTACTTATACATACCCAAATTGGTTTCCGTCAAGGCCACAGAACATCCACAGCCCTCCTATCCTTTACTGAAACAATAAACGGAACTAGACACACATGTAACTTGGTATCCGCCATATTCTTCAACCTTTCCAGGGCATTTAATACCATCTCACATTCCATACTCTTGCATACGCTTTCAAATGTTGGCTTTACCCCTTCCACCTGACAAAGGTTCCACAGTTACCTGCACAAGTGTAAACAAGCAGTAATATGTCTAAATGAAATCTCTTCCTTTTTGCACAACCCCACTGGAGTCCCACAAGGCTCTATACTTGGATCCATGCTCTTCAATATAGTCACAAACAACTTACACATTGCCTCATCCACTGGAACACTCATACAGTATGCAGATGACTACACTATTATCTGCACCTCTCCTACACTACCCCAACTTCTCACAATCACACAACATACATTTTCTGCATTTGAATACTGGTTCACTGACTAACAACTATTCCTAACCCCTCCAAAAACTAAACTCCTTCTCTTCCTACCAAAGCATTCTTCCTCTGTTGACACAAAACAATTCAAATTATACACAGTTGATAATGCTATTCTTGAAATAGGCCATCACATCAAACTGCTAGGTGTAACTATATATGATCAATTAAAATTTGAACTCCATGTCCAACGAAATATAAAAAAACACCAAAAACTTGGCATCTTCTGCAGAAACAAACACTCCCTGACTGCATCAACCATGATCACCACAGCAAAAACCTTCCTACTACCCTCCCTTCTATATGTTGCCTCTATCTTCTCTAACCTACAGACTTCCATTAGATCCAGAATGGAACAGCGGTACAACAGTTCTGGATCAGCAGTACAACAGGTGGCAAAGTTTGCCACAAATTCCAAAACCAGCACTGTACACCACTGCAAACGCTAGACTGGCTAGAATTCCCCAATCACCTCCTGTATATCCAGCTCACAACACTACACAACATAATGAATACTCTCCGAGCCTGTCCTGCCTTGAACAATATAATCAAACCTTACAACCCCAGCAGAACTCTCAGGTCTGAAGACAAGAAGAGTCTCACTATCTCCAAACCCCCTAAAATACCTGGACAGAGCCTATACTCTCACAGTGTGGCTAAAGCATGGAACTTACTTCCACTATCAACTCAAAGTATTCCTGATCTATTACCTTGCAAAAAATCCATAAAGCATCATATTAACAATTCTTGGCTGTGCTCATGTCCTACTCCTGGATAATCTCTCATACACTTTCTCCCTCCCCCTTTCTATATGCCCTACTATCTAGAATTTCTCTTAGACTCTTCTTTCAACTTACCTAACACTACCTAACAGTCCTCCAACATACTTACATCTAATAATCCACCCTCTATTTTCATATAACTATGCCTTTGCTGCATCACTATAAAGTGACTAACATAAACACTGCATAAAATAAAGTATAACTATTACATCTACTGACGATCATAGAGATCCTTCAACAGATTGTATCGATATCATAAGGGCAGGTTGTATAACGTATTATATGTATCTATGTTAGCTTCCTCTGCCAGTGTTTAAGCACTGTAGTATCACTTTAAAGTGACTAACATAAACAGTGCATAAAATAAAGTATAACTATTACATCTACTGATGCTCATAGAGATCCTTCAACAGATTGTATCAATATCATAAGGGCAGGTTGTATAACATGTATTATATGTATCTATGTTAGCTTCCTCTGCCAGTGTTTAAGCACTGTAGTATCACTTTAAAGTGACTAACATAAACAGTGCATAAAATAAAGTATAACTATTACATCTACTGATGATGATAGAGATCCTTCAACAGCTTGTATTGATATCCTAAGGCCAGGTTGTATAATATGTATTATATGTATCTATGTTTGCTTCCTCTGCCAGTGTTTAAACACTGTAGTATCACTATAAAGTGACTAACATGAATACCATGTATAATAAGGCACAACAGTTATAACTACTGGCTATATCACAGAGATCCTTCAACAGATTGTACTGATATCCTAAGGCTAGGTTGTATAGTATGTATTATATGGATATATGTTTGTTTCCACTGCCAATGTTTAAATCCTGATTTGTGTGCCTCTTCACATGCATCTGTAACAACTTCTTTTGTATATTGTTGCTTTTGTACTGTTGGACCTTTTCTGCTTGGGCCTCCACTGAAAATGGTTTCTCCTGACTCAGACGGACCATCAAATGTCAAATAAACGAATAACTAAATAACTAAATAAATAAATAAATAAATAAGGCCAGATTTATTTATTTTTATATTCATTAAACAAGAAATCTAGCTGGACAATCCTATTTTCAATGGAATCCCAAAGACAGACATTTCGCAACAATAATTATAAGTAATCTAACTGCATGCTATAAAAATGGCAGGCAATTTGCACAGGAATGTACAAGACCAAAGATTTTACAAAATAAAAACAGTAAAAATAATATAGATGAATTAAACCTGAAAATATCATGAGCATTGCATAACTTCACAAAATGAAAACAAATAAATAAAAAAAATGATTTGAAAAATCTGGATGACTGTACAATATATAATAAATAGAACTGTTGAAGTTTTTTATTTGTCACATTAAAATATATGCATACTGAAAGACTTTACATACATTGTTCAGTTCCAGACTTCACAATGTACATTGTATATAACCATAATGGATCACTATAAAAAATTGTACTTCACTTTGAAGCAAACAATTCTGTAATCCACCATCATTATAGGATATAAAAAGTTGTACTGGTATTTATGAGTAAAATATGCAGCACAAGTCACAATGTTAATGTAGTGTACAGGGTGCAGGTGATCTTGAAACACAAGTTACATAAGAATGCAGTTGGCTGTAATGCATATTATGACATGGGTGCAAATGGCCATATAAAAAAGATGTCAATGAGGTCACACAAACAAATGAGGCAGCAACATCATGTGGGCAGGCAAAAATAATGCTGTGTAGCAACTTGCACATCTCACACAACTCTACAAAGACACAAAGTATGAAGGAAATCTGAAATGGTATATTAGCAAAATATTAACAGTGACAGCAGTTTGTGTTTAGCAACACTTGCTTGATCTCTCTCTTTTGATTGGCAAAATGAACTCTGTTAACCAAGTGTAGGCATACCTCTCAATTCTACCTCATTATGAGGAACGTTCCTCATTTTGCGTCTGAAAGAGCCCATGTTCCTCAAAGTTCCACATTGAAAGAGTCTGTCACATATTCAGACTTAAGAATTTTTTAACTGAAATATATGGCAAATAGTACTGAATCATATTAATTCATAAACATAACTTTTTATAAATAACGCTCCAGGGATCTAAACCTTATCATCACAATGAGCAAAACATGCTGGAGGGATAGGTTCCTGACCCAGGACTCCCCATACTCTGGAATAGACTGCCCATACATGTCAAGCAGAGCGCCTCATTGGCCCTCTTCAAAAGGAACCTTGATGATTGGATGGGATATAGGAAATTCACCCCGGGGATCATGTCAGTCACCCTGCTAGACAGGAGCTCAGAGAAGTAAATATTGTGGGAAGAAATTTCCAGGGAATTGTTATGGCTAGGCTTGCATAGGCCTTAGGGCCGATAGCCTAGTACCAACCTATGAGCCTATGAACCTATAAAAAGTAACACATTTTAACCATCTTGTGAGCTTCCTAGTTGAACTTGTTACTCGGCTGCTAGTAGGTGTTCCACATTTTGCCCATTTGTTCCATATTATCAGATGTAGTATAGTGTTCCTCATTTTGGAGATGGATGATTGAGATCTATGAGTATAAGAATACAGAAATATCATAACAATGTCAACAATTGAACAAACAAGTCAAAGAAACAAAGCAAATCTAATAGGCAAACCAAGATCATTTTATCTAGTACATGAATACCAATATCAAAAGATGCACTAGGAAGAAGGGAGTTATCCATCATGTTATGTTATCCTTAAAACTCATGTGCATAACTTATCATGCAGGCACTTTAGTTAAGCCATTAAGGAACCCAAACAGAACAATCTTTTCCTGATGATCTGTGCTCTCCGTAGATTAACTATGTATCCAGATATTCCTCTTTTCCCTCTCTGTGAAGGAAACCATTATCTTTGATGGAAAAATCTGATTGTTTTTTCAAAAGCAGAGGGGAATCTTGTGACTGATGTACTTTGTTCAAAATCTTTTAAATGTTTTCCTCTGTGCTGATGACTCCCACATTCTCTAACCACATTCTTAGTTTATTTTTATTTATTTATTTGACATTTGTTACCCGGGAAAGTCCGACTAGGACAGAGCTTATTTTCAGCAGAGGCCCGGGGAGAAATGCTCTAGACGCATGTCTTTGGATTGCACTTACAGATGTTTTATATAAGACTGTATCAGCCTTTGGTGTAGATTAGATGCATTAAATACTTTTTCACCCCCAGCTTGCCCCATGGGTGTTGTTACTTTATCTTTTAGAGAAAGAAGTCACTTAGTTATGTGTGCATTAAATGAAGATCTACACACACACACACACACACACACACACACACACACACACACACACACACACACACACACTCAGAAGCACAGGCTTAACAAACTACTTCACCAATACATAATTTGTGTCTTGCACCATGACTGCATGTATATGTATCTTAAGTAAATAATATCTCACAAGATGTAGGTATGAATGTCTTTCCTAATTAGCTATGCCTGTGCCCTGTACCTGATGCAGACCCAACAAGTATTTATACTGTCTTGTGTTACTGTTGTATTTGGCCTAGTTTATGCCACAAAATGGTTCTCTTAGTAATCAGCCTGCACACTAGACTAATAAGTGTATTAAAATATGAATATAGGAAATATGCATTAATTCGCTTTCGGGTTCTTGTCTGCTGTCCCTGCACTTATTATGGCATACAGGCTCTATTTGATTATTATCTTCATCGGCTGTAATTATCCTGCTGTACTTAGAAACTTAGCATACTGTCTCAGCATATATCTCAAGTTAAATGTCAACTTAAACTCTGTAAATAATTTGTCATGTCTTTTACTGTTCCAACTTAAAAATGTCAATGTTTTTGTATACATAGCTCTTAACTTTCCATCTCCAAAATGAGGAACACTAGCCCTCATAATGAGGAACAAATGGGCAAAATGTGGAACACGTACTAATGGTTTACTAACAACTTCAGCTAGGAAGATCATAGGATGGTTAAAATATGCTGGTTTTACTTATAAAGATCTTTTAGTAAATTGATATGATTTATTTCTATTTACCATGGATTTCACTTAAAAAATTCCTAACACTGAATGTGTTAGACCCTTTCAATGTGGAGCTTCGAGGAACATGAACTTTTTAAGACCCCAAATGAGGTATGTTCCTCTTAATGAGGTACACTTGAGAGATATGTTTGTTTATATACTACTTATCATTTTTTATTGTAAATTTGTGCAGCTTTTTCCCCCGGGTCTTAGCTAAAAAAGGGCTATCAGCTCAGTCAGACAAATCGAGTCAACAAATGTAAAATAAATGTAAAATAAAATAAATAATAACATTTATTTTTAGTATGTAACCAAGTAGTGCAAACCTTATTTTGCATGTGGGGAGAGTGTTTCTATCTGTAAGTCTGTTGATTATATGTTCCACTTAGCTGGGCAAACATTATTAATGATCACAAGCAGTTAAATAACATTTCAGTGCTAACAGAACTGAGAACATAAAACTTTTAAACTGATAAATAAAGGGAATAGCAATAATGCCTCCTTTTTCACACCACCCAATATTCAAGAAGGCTCTTGCAATCACGTTCTGAGGAGTGTTCTTGTGTAATAATAGACACCACAGTCAACATGACTTTAACAGTCTGCATATGGGCCTCGACAATGTTGTTTACCTTTTGAAATGAAAGTGATGCTTTACAAATGCTTCTCCTTCCCCTATACTTGTTCACTTACTCCATTTGATGAGCTGTGCTTTTAAGTAGCAAGACTTGTTACCTCCTCCATTTCCCACCCCCATAAAAAGAAAATCAATAGCCAAGGCAGTCTGTTATCAAGATACTGAAGTGGCCACTTAGAGATTTTGTCACACAGAAACAAAAAAGGAGTGTGAATGAAAAGTGCCGTCACCAAGGGTGAGGCTAGGCTAAAGATTACCAGGTGTTGTGTTGTAAGCATTGTGTCTGTTAAAGGCTTTTTTATTTCTTTCTGCATGGCTGCCTTTATTCAGCAATATGCATATCAAATTGTACTTTTTATTGGTGAGTGTCCACTTCATGGTCTTTGTTGAGTTTTGTTTGCTCAACATTAAATCTCTGGCACCACACAAAAAAAAAACAAAAACTTTGAACTATTCAGTCTAAAACCTTAGCTTATTCAGTATTTTCATAAAAGTACAGAAAGAAGTGATCAAGTCAGCTTTTTGTTCTGCTTTCAAATAAACAGATGTTTATTTATTTGCATTTATTAACTGGGAAGTTTTGTCTAAGCACGACTTATTTTTTAACAGAGACCACACAGTAAAATCATTGAAAGAGGAATTACAAACAGTTTAAAAACAGTTAAATAACACACACACACACACACACACACACACACACACACACACACACACACACACACACACACACACACACACACACACACACACACACGGTATATATAACGCAGTCACCCTATTGTTCATTGACCCATGCTTCACATGAGGTTGAGGCATCAACTCCTTTTCAGCCAAATTCAGGATGTAATAGGTTGTGCACTGGGATATACTCTTTCTTCACTGTGTTCACTGTTCCAGTCTTATGTTTCACTGAATTAGGTTTTGATTAATGGGACCTGACAATTCACGAGTGGACAACCATAGCTGTCATGTTTTTTTTTTTAAACACAACTGTAGAATTATACTGTAATTGTACTCTTATGGGTCTTGGGGGGGGTACAGGGTGTTAAAAGCTGGGGTTTGTTTGTTTTGAGACTGAGTTTACTTTTATAACAAGTGTTATTCTGTGTGATCATGGAACAGTGCAGTAAGGATGATTATTACACTGTTGTGGCAGTCTTGGAGTTAGTATATTTAAGTTGCTGATGTGTGGGGATATTTCACACATTTCAGTGGATAGAGTCATATCACTTTTTCATTGCCTCAGCATCCAATGAATGTCTTCATTGACAGTGTGTCCCTCACACACACACACACACACACACACACACACACACACACACACACACACACACACACACACACACACACACACACACAAACCAATGCCATAGCCATTGTCTCAGCCAAGAAACTACGAACCATCCTTAATGTCACTGAAAAGAGGTATCTAAGTCTAACACTTAATCTTCCCTTTCTTTTCCACACATACAGATTTTGTAACTAATAAAGTCTTTGCTTAGTTAAAACTATAATACTAGATCATTCACCTCCTTTCACACACTGCTTATAAGGCCATCATTAAAATATTTTAATACCTAAACTGGAATATGGCCTTCCTTTTCTCATTATGCGTTCAGCCCACAAATACTCACAGAATATTTACTGACAATAAATTCTAAATTGGGTTGCATCTTGTCTTGACTGAAGCGTGTCAGTCTAAAAATGTCAGATTAACTATTTCATCGAAACTGATGTATCCTGTTGATCTAGTTGTCCGCTGGGTCGCGAATATACCCCTTTATAAATACTTTAGTAAATGCTCAGGAGGAATCACAACTATTAACTGAATTGCTCTATTGTAAATTCATAATTCCGTCTTGAACCTTAGTTAACTTTATGTGTGAACAATGCTGTTTTTTCCTGAATTTTCTAACTAGAGATTACTTAAAAAGTACAGGGTCTACTTAGTTTTATTTGACCTTTCTAGTATCAGATATCTCTACTATTTTGGGATGCTGTTTGGAGTAAATAAATAGGGTTGTAGATGACCTTGTTGGTAACTAGATATATGGTGTATAATACTTGTAAATATGCGTGGTTCGTTATTTCTTTTTTTTTTGCAAATAATTGTTGAATATATGATAGATTATTGTTCTTCTTATTGCTATTTTTATCCCTCAAGGATAGAGGTGATGTGGCTAGGCACAGGTTTAGTAGTGAGGGTTTTTTTTATTTCTTTTTTGTGCCTTAATACATATAGTGCTGCTACTGATAATACTTTTGTTATTCTTATGCTAGTATTTACCCTATATAACAATGCTTTTATATATCTTTAAATTTGTTCCAAATGCTTTCGGACAAAATTTGGAATATTTCCTCTTGGAATATAAGAGGATTCCACGAGAAAAATAAGAGAAAAATGGTATTCCATCTTTTATATAAATCATGCTCAAATCTCTGCTTCTTGCAAGAAACACATATGTTGGATGAAGAATGGGTCAAAGAGAAAAACAGAAAATGGATTGCTGACATTATTCACTCGGGTACCAGCCATAACTCTAGGGGAGTGGCAATTATTGTCAAAAATTCTTTTAAACCTATGATTGTGACTAAAGGAGCTGATCAGGAAGGGAGGTGGTGCTACTTTACATGTATATCACATAACCTAAATAAACCTGTACTCTTTTTAAACCTCTATGGACCTTGCTCAGGGCAACTAGAGTTTATCATGAAGATATATAGCTTTCTACTCATGTTTCCAAATCACTTAATTATCTTAGGAGGGGATTGGAATATGGTTCAAAACCCTAACATTGACCGCTCTACTAAGTCTAAGATCTATAATACTCAAGACTCACTAGCCCTATCAGAGTTAAAAATGGATTTTGACCTAATAGATCCTATCTCATTTGGATCTGATTTGGGGAAAAACAATTTTTTCACCTACTTCTCAAAATGTCATCACTCCTGGTCCCGCATACATTTTTTCTTAATATCCAACACCTTAGCTAAAAGACAGATTAAACTTACAACTGAACCTAGATTCCTTTCTGATCATTCAAGATTAACCCTAGAGTTAGATTTTGATTATAACCTGGTCTCATCTTATAAAGCATACAACTGGTCCCTTAATAGTAACCTACTAAAGATTCAATCATTAATTGTAGAAATCACCTATACCTTAAAAGAATTCTTCTCTTCTTCCTACGATAGGGATATCCTCTTTGATGTTAGATGGGCGGCGTGTAAAGTGGAGATTAGAGGTATCCTTATTAGGAAAGCTAGCTTCATTCAGAAACAGAATAAAGATAAATTATCTAACTTAAACACAGAAATTAAGACCTTGGATAATAGACTGCAACAGAACTACTCCTCATAAACTGAAAAAGAACTCCAACGTAAGCAAAAAGAACTGTTCGATTTTCACCAATCCATCATATCTATACAAGAACTGTGGTACATATCTAGATACTCTGAATCCTTACAAACTCCGTCTAAGGCCCTTGCTAGGCTAATACTTAATACACCCAAATCACCCAGAATCGAATATATCGCTCATAACAACACAATATATAAATCTGATGCTCAAATTTTACAATTGTTTCACCAGATATACTCAGACATATATGCTAATAATAGCATGCTACCTAAATGTAATGAGATGGAAAAATTCCTAAGCGAACTTACCTTTCCTAAATTAAATGACTCCCAGAAATGCCTTTTATCTGCCCCAATTACTTTACCAGAAATTATTGAAGTCATTGACAATCTCAAGTGTGGTAAGGCTCCAGGCTCAGATGGCTATTCATCTGACTTCTACAAAACATTTAAAAACATCCTTGCTCCCATTTTACTCAAACTCTTTGAATCTATTGCTAATAAAGGCATAACAGACCGATACATTAACTATTCAAAAATGATACTAATTCCCAAAAATACCTTGGATAAAGCTAACGTAAACAACTATAGGCCCATCTCCCTTATGAATACAGAGATAAAAATTCTCTCAGCTGTTTTAGCGAACAGACTTAAAAAAACAATGCATGGCCTGATTTCTTCAGAGCAGGCTGGCTTTATGCCTAACAGACATACATGGGGCAACACCTTGACGTTGGAAACTATAATTAATCTCACCAAGAAAGATAAAAACCCTAGATATGCTCTGATACTAGATGCTTGCAAAGCATTTGATCGGGTAAACTGGAATTTTCTGTTTTTAGTCCTGTCGAGATTTGAGATTCCTCCTGAATTTATTAACTGTATCAAAATACTATATAATAATGCATACACTCGTCTATATATAAATAAACAAGACTCACAACCGATAAAAATCACAAACAGCACTAGACAAGGATGCCCTTTATCTCCCTTACTATTCAATTTATATTTAGAAACCTTGTTCCTGCTTATATTGCAAAAAAACTATCACTCAATCCCTAGAATTTTTAACACCAACATCAGCTTTACAGCCTTTGCTGATGATCTAAATCTTTACTTTGAACTTCCTATGTCTGACACCAAGAAGATCATTAAAGCTTTACACTCTTTCACCTCTATTTCAGATTACCAAATTAACCAAAACAAATCCTTTATTTTCCCGATTAATCCCCTAGCTCATAAACAACACTTATTCCCTGAATTTGCTTTTCGTTTAGACTATTCTTTAAAATATCTAGGAGTTTGTTATGATCACTCTTCTCTTTCCCTTCTACAAACTAACTTATCTAAAATCTGGTCCTCCATCTCCCAAGACATGTCAAGATGGCAACACTTAAAACTTTCAATGCTAACAAAAATTTCTATTATTAAAATGAATATACTCCCGAAAATACTTTATCATCTTAATTCTTCTTTATCTAAGGTTTCAACCTTTTTCTTCAACAGAATTCATAAAGCTCTTGCAAAATTCATTTGGCACCCTAAATCTGTTAGGATTTCATACCAAAGGCTTACTCTATCCAAATCATTAGGGGGATTAGCATTGCCTGATCTCTTATTTTACTACAGAATTATCCACGCAAATCGGATACTTACTATTGCTAGCCATCGTCCGAACTTGCCTACCCGTACCCCCTTATGGATTAAAATGTGGTATAACTATGCTCTTAAACATGACTTTAACCCTGCAGCCTTGACTTTCTTAAATAAAGCTAACCTTAAGAAACTAAAATTACATCACTCACTAAAAGGATTAGTTAAGACTCTACAGGAGCTCTTCCAATCTCTTAATCTGAGTAATGCCCTTTTAATATTTCAACCTATTCATCTTAACCCAAATTTAATGATGGGTGGTAAAATGATAAATTTAACTAACTACTCATTCATTAGGGATTTAACTTTATGGGATATACACAAACTTAAACACCTTTCACTAACAGACCTTAGGGAAACTTGGGCATTGCCCAAAAAATATGCCACTATTTTAAGGCAACTAAGGGAATTCACCTCATCCTTTCTTGACAGCTACCCAAGCTCTGAAGCAGACCATAATCGAGTAGCAGATTTAATACAAAACTTAATGAGTAGAAAACACATGACTTCTAAAGCCTACAAAGCCTTTTCTGCATCTCTGAGTCAAGAGAAAATTTTGTTTGCAGAGTACTGGGATCAACAGAGTGCCAACTTAACTCTACAACAGAAGACTATCAATCAAACTTACCCTTAAGTATTTTCCATTTAAAAAACTCATGTACACACAATTCATGATTACCAATAACTTATATTTAACTCTGGCGCGTTTGAATAAATTTAACCCGAATGTCTCTCCTTCTTGCTCCTGTTGATCCTCTCCCCAAGCTGATATTATCCACATCTTATGGTTTTGCAGATACTCTCGCAGTATCTGGTATTCTCTCAAAGTAAGGCTAGATAAAATGGGGTATCATAAATCCACCTTGTCCTGGGAGATGGCCTTACCATCACCAGTCCTAAGGTACCCATGTTGAAACTTAGGGCTCTAATCACACTCTGTCTTCTAATAAAATTCTATATTACTAAACACTGCATTGATCGCTCTAAATTGACATGGAGGGACTTTAAAAATTTGGCAATCAAGTATATTACTTCCCAAAAACTGATAATAATCGATCCCCACAAATGATCAGCATATAAAGAATTATGGGACTTTATTCTTCTCCTTTTAACTGACTAATCCTGAACACCACTTATATAATTAGTTTTACCCCTTACCCATTACACGTGTCCTAAACAGATTTATTTGTTAAGGGGATTGTTTCCCCGGGGTGTTCCTGAGTAAAAACGTTATCCATTGTTTGCTTCTTAAACTCCCTCCATTTCTTTGATAGTTGGCAAGATAGATGGGATATCATGATAAGATAGTTGTTATGTCTATACTACCTGTTAAAACTCAGCATTTGGAGTCTTCATTTTATACAGCACTATATCTATTATCTTTTTTTTTCTTTCTCCTTTCTGATATATATTGGCACATATGTATATAGGTTATGTTTTTTCAACCATTGATGTATCAAGGCTTGTTCACAGCTGAATATTTTTTGTAGTTGCATATTTTCTTTTTATTATTTCTAATGTACTTAACAAAATAAATAAAATGTGTTTTTAAAAAAAAAAAAAAATATATATATATTTTAATACCCAAACTGGAATATGGCCTTCCTTTTCTCATTATGCATTCAGTCCACAAATACTCACAGAATATTTACTGACAATAAATTCTGCAGATTCATTCTACTAGCAGACCCCCCAGATATATCATAACAATTTGCTAAAAATTCCAGTTTGCTTTAAGTGCCTTATAGGGCCACTTATCTTCTAAGTACTCCAATTTAAAAGGTTTAAACCACAGTTACTGCCCCCCTTTAAGAGTGAAACAAGATTTACAAGACAACCCCTATATACTCAGAAGTAGACATGACAACAATTTCTCCTCTGTATGTCCTCATTTAAAGCTGTTATAGGTGAGAGACCCTTTTCTAGACTGGGACCTGCTACCTGGAACTACCTGCCTACAGATATCAAAAATCTAAAAGCCAATAAAAGTTTCAAAATGCACTTTAAAGAACATTTCTTTCCTGAATCTACCTGCAACTGCTACCACTATAATGGTTAGGTAACTTATTATCCAATATGAATACCAGAATACATTTAGGAAACTTTTCTCAGCCTCTTAATGTGTCATGTTATGCACGTGTATATCACATGCATATAGGAGAGTATATAAGTATGATTGTACTGGTATTTTATGCATATCTTAGCTTGCTTTTTGTATATCTATCTATCTCTCTATATATCTATCTATCTATCTGTCTGTTTATCTATCTATCTATATATCTATCTATCTATCCATCTGTCTTTTTTTCTTTTTGTCTCAATTCACTCTGATTAGATTGGTTAATCTTACCTGCATGGAATCTTACCATTTTTTCTGAATTTTACTGTGTACTCATTCTGTGCATAATCTTGTTGATTAGAAAGGCAGTAAAGCATTTTATGTTCTTTGAGATCGAGTCATGGCTGAAAAAGACAATAAACCATTTCATTTACCTAATGAACAAACAAGTAAATAAATGATAACAATAATGCATACATACATACATTTCAGTCTAGGTGAAAAAAGGCAGAACTTGAAAAAGGTCCATGTGAATAGTTTTTCTACCCAGTTCAAAACTTTAATTGGGGGTGTAGATGAGTAGGTAAGGGAAGGATGTGGTTAGAACTTTAATTGGGGGTGTAGATGAGTAGGTAAGGGAAGGATGTGGTTAGAACTTTAATTGGGGGGGTGTAGATGAGTAGGTAAGGGAAGGATGTGGTTAGAACTTTAATTGGGGGGTGTAGATGAGTAGGTAAGGGAAGGATGTGGTTAGAACTTTAATTGGGGGTGTGTAGATGAGTAGGTAAGGAAAGGATGTGGTTAGAACTTTAATTGGGGGGTGTAGATGAGTAGGTAAGGGAAGGATGTGGTTAGAACTTTAATTGGGGGTGTAGATGAGTAGGTAAGGAAAGGATGTGGTTAGAACTTTAATTGTGGGGGGCTAGATGAGTAGGTAAGGGAAGGATGTGGTTAGAACTTTAATTGGGGGGGGTGTAGATGAGTAGGTAAGGGAAGGATGTGGTTAGAACTTTAATTGGGGGTGTAGATGAGTAGGTAAGGGAAGGATGTGGTTAGAACTTTAATTGGGGGTGTAGATGAGTAGGTAAGGGAAGGATGTGGTTAGAACTTTAATTGGGGGGTGTAGATGAGTAGGTAAGGGAAGGATGTGGTTAGAACTTTAATTGGGGGGGTGTAGATGAGTAGGTAAGGGAAGGATGTGGTTAGAACTTTAATTGGGGGTGTAGATGAGTAGGTAGGGAAAGATGTGGTTAGAACTTTAATTGGGGGGAGGAGATGAGTAGGTAGGGGAAGGATGTGGTTAGAACTTTAATTGGGGGGGTGTAAATGAGTAGGTAAGGGAAGGATGTGGTTAGAACTTTAATTGGGGGGGTGTAGATGAGTAGGTAAGGGAAGGATGTGGTTAGAAAGGGTAGGAAGAAAAGGCAAGCTCTATAAATTTAGTTAGGACAATAAAGTGTTAATTAGTGGAAGGATGAAGGGAGGAAGTGAGATAAGGATGGGGAGGGTGTTAGGAGTTTTTGAGGTTGGGAACTGTCTTGAAAAGCACATTTTGGCGTGATTTTGTTGAGTGCAGGATCACCTCTGAGACGATCTGAGGTTGGTTGGTAGTAAGGTAGACCTTGGGTGATTATCAAGAAAGGAAGGGTGAGTAGAGATTTCCTATATTAATATAAGTAGTTTTTTTGTGTGTGTGCTGGGGGGATTGATGTACCCAGGAGAGAGATGAGTATTCTTGGGGAAACCAGAATGTGGATAGGCAGCTAAGGTTTCTCTCTGTAATGTAATCTCATTTGTGGTAACAGTCATCAGACTCTCACAGTTCTGCCAATACTGATTTATCATAGTTAGGCCCTATTACTTACTGTACTGCTAATGGTTCCTTGTGGTTCTACATGCGTGCTGTATTTTTCATGGCTTGGAATCTGTGGTTCTGGAATCCCCTACTTGGGCTCTTCTCTCCACACTGGTTTTCAGTGGTAGGAGATTTTGTGGTTGCTGGTGGGGTATAAGCTAGTATAGTCCAGTTTTCAGGTTAGTGCTGAATTCAGGTCTGCGTTACAAGTTTCTGCATTTGCCCATACCATACTTGCATAGAAGGAAGTTTCTCTGTTCACCTGTGAGAGAGGGGAGCTTTGAACAGCCTATCTGTCCCTGGAGGAGTGGTTTCAGCCCAGAAATTAGTAGTTTATTGACCATTTTGGGCTAATTTCTCTCTCTTTCATTTCCCTGCTATAAAACCCATATTTGCGAGGTTTTTGCGCTTGTATACAGCTCAGCAAGTTCCTGCCTGGTGCCCTGCAGAGTTCTACAGCAGCAGAGAGACAAAAGAGAGACTTTGGAGTGATTAAGTATCATTTTTCTGCATTTTCTTGCTGCCTTTAGCTAATTCCAACTAAAACGCTGAATTTTTAGAGTTTCTGTGATTTAAAAAGCTTGTTTCAGCTACATATTGTACTTATTTTGCTGCCTGCACTTTAACAAAGTTGTTTTTGTGTTTATATTACCTGTTTAACTGTTGTAGGCTACACGCTCAAGTGTGATAGCCATTTCTGCGCATTTAAAGCTTTTTTTTTAATTGTATCTGCTTTATTTTCTGAAAAAAAAAAATATATATATACTAGTTTTCCCGCCTTTCTAAGCTAGTATAGTCCAGTTTCAGGTTAGTGATGAATTCAGGGCTGTGTTACAAGTTTCTGTGTTTGACCATACCTTCCTTGGATAGAAGGAAGTTTCTCTGTTCACCTGTGAGAGAGGGGAGTTTTGAGCAGCCTGTCTGTCCCTGGAGGAGTGGTTTCATCCCAGAAATTAGTAGTTTATTGGCCATTTTGGACTAATTTCTATCTCTTTCATTTCCCTGCTATAAAACCTGCATTTGCGTGGTTTTTGCACTTGCATACAGCTCAGCAAGCTCCTGCCTGGTGCCCTGCAGAGTTCTACAGCAGCAGAGAGACAAAAGAGAGACTTTGGAGTGATTAAGTATCATTTTTCTGCATTTTCTACCTCCCTTTAGCTAATTCCACCTAAAATGCCAATTCTTTAGAGTTTCTGTGATTTAAAAAGCTTGTTTCAGCTACATATTGTACTTATTTTACTGCCTGCACTTTAACAAAGTCGTGTTTGTGTTTAAATTACCTGTTTAACTGTTGGAGGCTACACACTCAAGTGTGTTAGCCATTTATGTGCATTTAAATATTTTTTTGATTGTATCTACTTTATTTTCTGAAAAAAAAAACAAAAACAAAAAATATAATTGTTTTCCTGCCTTTCTAAGCTAGTATAGTCCAGTTTTCAGGTTAGTGCTGAATTCAGGGCTGTGTTACAAGTTTCTGTGTTTGCCCATACCTTACTTGGATAGAAGGAAGTTTCTCTGTTCACCTGTGAGAGAGGGGATCTTTGAGCAGCCTATCTGTCCCTAGAGTAGTGGTTTCAGCCCAGAAATTAGTAGTTTATTGGTCATTTTGGGCTAATTTCTATCTCATAGGTTCATAAGTTCATAGGTAGGTACTAGGCTATCGGCCCATGGGCCTACGTAAACCTAGCCAACAAGGTTCCCTAGCTTACGCCACCCAAGAAAGTTATTTTCCTGTGCCACTGTTGAGCAGAGACACAGAAGTGATCCCCGGGGTTTATTTCCTATTTCCCATCCACTCATTAAGATTTTTCTTGAAGAGTGCTAATGAAGAACTTTGCTTGACATAGATGGGTAGCCTGGTCCAGAGTATGGAAAGTCTCTGGGACAGGAATCTATACCTCCAGCATGTCCTTTTTATTGTGGTGACAAGGTTTAGGTCCCTAGAGCATGTAGCTTGGAGAGATTGGGATTTCTTTAGGTGTAGCATGTCCTACAGCTTTGGGTTTGATCTCTTTCATTTCCCTGCTATAAAACTCGCATTTATGCAGTTTTGCGTGCCGGGCAGCACCAGTTAGCTGGGGTGTAACTATTCCCGGCTCCACAAAGTCTACTCTTCAAGTTCTCCCTTGAAGCTAGACAAACTTTCAACTTAAGCACTCAAACCATTCACTTTTCAGCCCTGCACTTGCACAAAACTCATAGCAAGCACTAATAAACCTTAGCACTAGACCCCCCTATACTGTAGAGAAGGACAAGGCTCTCTATTCGACCTTACCAGCCAATCTGTAAAACAGTTCACTGTACCTATCCAGGCATGTCCAAAGGGTAGTTTCAGGTGTACTCTCCAGTCCAACTGGTGAATCGGGGCCTTTTGAGGCAATGTTACAACTGCCTCATGTACACAGACAACCCTCTCATCCTACCAACAAACACTAATACATGCGAGAGATGCAATTATACACCCAAACTGGAGGCTAATCTCTCTCAACCCGAGACTGGACCAGCAGTCAAGAGGAGGAGAAGGGCATTACTTGCATCCCACCACCAGTTTCACAAAGACCTATGAAACCAGCACCGGCAAAAAACACACATAAATACACGAAAACATACTCGGAGGCTCTAAATAAAAATCTGCAAAAGCAACAGAGACCTCCAAAGTAGACATCCAAGCAACCTCCCACACCCCAACACAAGCCATGAAACATATACTTCACAAAACCAGTGGGCCACGCAATCACAGCCCTTAAGGCAAAATAACATACCCAGTACACTAGTAATAGGTGACTCTGTAGTCAGGCACCCTGACTTCCCACTCACTAGGCTGAACAAGGCGAAGGTTACTGTTAGCTGCCTGTTGGGTGCCAGGATCCGCTACATAACACAAGCACTCAGGTCACTCCAGAATAAGTACAAATATGACTTTGTCATTGTCCATGTTGGTGTGAATGACTTGAGCCGTACCTCCCTGGACTACATGAAAAGAGACATGGAGGAGTTCTCTGATCACGTAGCCCAGGCTGGTATGACCCTGACCCTGAGTAGCATCCTGCCCTCACCAAGAATGATACCACAGTATAGAGAAAAACTTATCAATTTCAACAACTGGCTAAGCTTCTGGTGTCATTCAAAGGGAATCCAGTGTCTGTCAGCCTGGGATGACATGCTTGACAAGCCACACTGCTTTGCTAGAGGTGGCTTGCACCTGTCACCCTTAGACTTTCGAATACTGGCCAAGGCTCTTGCCACCCCCATAGTGCCTTTTTTAGGCAAGGCTTAAAAGACAAACTCACCGCTGTAAATAGTACAAGTAACAAGAAACTAAGGGTAATGCTACTCAATGCCAGAAGTCTAAACCTCAAAATGCATGCACTCGAGGCACTCCTCAGTATGGAGAAAATCGATATATGTGCAGTAACAGAAACTTGGTTTAAGGCTCCAGAGAGCACCCCAGCACTACCAGGCTGCAACTCATACCATACATTTCGGCTACAAAACCCGGACTGAAATAGAAAAAGCGGGGGCGTATCCATATTCATCAAGGATACCCACAACTCCAGGTTAGTGGCACAGCACGATGCTTCAGAGATCATCCACGTGTAACTAACAACGGGCAAAACTGCAATCCAAATTGTAGCTTGCTACAGATCACCCACCATGTGCCAAGACCCCCATTCTGCATTTCTGGAAACATTGGGAAACATAAAGGTCCTACCAAACACCCTGATATTGGGTGATTTTAATTACTCAAACATTAACTGGGAGAACTACTCAAGTATTAACTCCCTTGCCCAACATTTCCTAGAATTTATAAACTCTTAACACCCTGGATCAACTGGTCAACACCACCACCAGAGGTGACAACATATTGGACCTGGTCATCACCAACATGGGCATTCGGTGTTCCACACCGGAGGTCAACCCCTTGCTGGTTAGATCTGACCACAAACTAATCACTCTGGATATCCACATACCGCCCCCACCCCCGGTCAAAGAAACCACTGTGAAAAACTTTTCAAAAGCAAACTTCACATTACTTATGACCGAGGTGGAAAGTTTCAAAACCCCCATGCTAAAGGATAACACTGTCCAAGCTGCAAAAACCTTTACAAATGCACTCTACGGGCACCTACAAGAATGCATGGATCGTGCTATTCCAAGCAAAACCAAGGCTCACTCCTCAAAGAAAAGGAAACCAGTCTGGTGGACCCCTGCCATAAACAAGTTATACAATAGAAGGAGGAAACTAGTACAGAAAAGAGTAAAATCCCAAGAAGGGAAGACATCCCTGATCAGTATCAGCAAGAAACTAAGATCCCTCATAAAATCATCTGAGGCTAGCTTCGAAATAAAAATTGCCAAGGACTGCAAAGATAACCACAAGGCATTCATTAGCTATGTCAAAAATCTAAGTGGCAATTCTCAGATCTACTCGGAGTTAGTGCAGAATGACACAAAATACACTGAACCGACCTATATTGCCAACATCCTGGCAGACAGGTTCAGTGCAAACTTCACCCCCACTCACCCCCAAAAGGGCCCATAACCATACCAGAACAATGTAGTGCCCCTGAAATCACAGACACTCAGGTTAAAACAGCCCTCTCCAAAGCCAAAAGCACAGCATCAATGGGACTAGACGGTGTCCCAGGCTGCGTCCTACATGAGCTCAAAGATGAACTAACCCCTTACCTAAATACACTGTTCAAACTCAGCCTCTCCACAGGCTACGTGCCCATAGAGTGATGCACAGCAGCGGTTATTCTGCTCCACAAAGGTGGAGACACAACAGACTGCGGGAACTATCACCCTATAAGCCTGACTAGCTTTGTCTGCAAGGCTATGGAGCGCATCATCATGGATCTCATTAACAGAGACATTGGGAACCTCTAAACACTGGACCCTACCCAGTTCGGCTTTGTTAAGGGCAGATCATGCCTCCTAAACCTGGTGGACATTTTTGAGACAATTACCAAGGCTATAGACGAGGGAAAGGTAGTCCACACAGCCTACCTAGACCTTGCAAAGGCCTTCAACACCATTCCCCATTTAGGTATTATAGACAAGCTCACCAGCCTGAACATAAACCCCTATGTCATAAGATGGGTTGCCAACTGGCTCACGGACAGAACCCACATGGTAAGAGTTGCGAGAGCTAGGTCTGACTCTAAACCAGTTACAAGTGGCATTCCCCAGGGCTCAGTCCTAGCACCCCTCCTGTTCGGCATATACTTCTCAGAGGTACAGGCAAGCACAGGAAGACTATGGCTGACCAAGTTCACAGACGACTGCAAACTAGGGGCTATAATTGACTCTCCGGCTGACACAGACATCCTCCAAAAGGGTCTCACTGAGACAGATACCTGGTGTCAAAACCATGACCTCAAGCTAAATGCAAAAAAGTGAATAGTTATCCCCTTTGGAAAAAACATAGTACCCACAAACTACCACATAGGTGGTAGCCCCCTAAATACAGAAGACGTAATAAAGGATCTGAGGACCCAAGTAGATAGTAACCTCTCCTTTGATAATCACATTACCAAAGTGGTTAGAAAATTCTTCTGTGGCCCACCTAATCACAATAGGGTTTGCATCCAAATCAAAGGGGGTCACTGTGCCCCTGTACGCATCACTCATCAGACACATCATAGACTATAATGCCCCATTTGGGATGTACCTTACAAGACACCTGCAACAGATAGAAAGACACAGGCGAGAGGCTCCCAGCACACTCAATCACTTTGTGGTTTATTGTAGTTAGCACTTTCGCTGGGGTTAGTACTCCAGCTTCTTCAGACTAAAAAGTTTTTAGTCTGAAGAAGCTGGAGTACTAACCCCAGTGAAAGCGCTAACTACAATAAACCACAAAGTGATTGAGTGTGCTGGGAGCCTCTTATCTTACCTTACAAGACACCTGCAACAGCTGTAAAGACCACAGAAGTACCTCACCAAGAGGATCACTGGCCTCAAACAGATGCCCTATGCAGCTCAACTGAAGAAACTCCAGCTGTACTCTGTTGCATACCGTCTACTCAGAGGTGATCTCTGCCTGACATACAAGGCCATGTCCAACCCAGAATTGATGGACCTGCTCCACCTAAAGAAAACCATATCCCCTCAAGCCACATGCTCTAGGGATTTAAACCTCACCACAACAATAAATAGGACATGCTGAAGGGATAGGTTCCTGTCCCAGAGACTTCCCATGCTCTGGAACAGGATTCCAATCTACATTAGGCAGAGCTCCTCGCTAACCCTCTTCAAGAGAAACCTTGACGAGTGGATGGGGAAACAGAAAGTATACCCCGGGGATCACTTCAATGGCTCTGCTGGACAGAGGCACAGGGAACTAATCTAAGGGGGGGGGCGGCGAAAGCCAACACTTTCCAGCTAGGTTTATAAATGCCTTTGGGCAGATAGCCTAGAACCTACCTATGAACCTATGAACCTATTCTGTTTGATGTAAGCATTCAGTTCCAGAAATATAACTGTATTGCTGAATCTCCCACACTAGGTCATTTCTTTTGAAAGGGAATTAACGTGTGTGGATGGGGAGCCCAATGTGATACTGCAGTGGCCCGTTCCCAGCTACAGGTTTGATGTGGTGTTGGCCGTTTCCACGAATGCATGGTAGCGGGGTTTTTTTTTAATTAAAAAAACCTCATACGGACTGTTTAGTGGGTGTAGGCATGCCTGGACAGTGAGGCAGGCAGACCACTTCTGTTTTGGGTAGAAAGCCAGACAGGGCAGGGAACAAAAGGGGGATCAATAGTGGTGGTGTTTTGTGGGCATGAGGACCCGACTGTAGCAGCTGCTTTTGCACATGCATGGTAGCGTCTTTTCATTATATAATTGGAGACAGGGAAAATAAGAAAAAAAATCATTCATTGCTCCATGCGTATGGCGGAGATGCCTAAACCATTGGATATTTGTAGCTAAATAGCAATACACTGATAACCAGGACTATTCTGTTGAAACAGAGCTCTACAGATGAGGTGAGTCAGAAAATTACTTCTATATGGTATTAAAATGATGAACACTCACAGGTTTAAGAAAAGCAGTAGATTTTTTGTGCATATGTAACAATGGGCACAGTGCATCAAGCTGTATACACAGTTGCATGTAAATTAAAGCACAGTTTAGGTCTCCTTGCTTTTATTGTATTACACAGTATTGTACAGTGGTGGTGCTCTTTTGGGGAGTACACCAGGCATGGAGCTAATGGGGAAGGCAGTAATCGTTTATAAAAAATAAAAAAAAACTGATGTTTCCTTCATTAAGCAGTTGGTCATTGGTACACTGGTTGAGCTAGTTACATTGCAGAGGCAAGGTAAGGATTGGATTCTCACATTTGAAATGCTGATCTTCTGACCAGGCTACATGAATTTAGATCACAGAAGGGAGTTTGCTAGGCCATGTGGCTTGGTGGGTTAATGCAGTGTGTTATAGCTGATAGGGGCCCAGGTTCAACATGTGGCAGAGGTACTCTATTTCTTCACAGACATATTTTCTTGCATTTAGTGGTTTAGAAATGTGAGAAGTCAAGAGGGGAGAGTGCCCCCTTTAAAGTGAAATAATGCCTGGTACTTTCTCTTTATGGTATTCCTGGTAACACTGCCTTCCATTTGTTTTGTGTGTGTTGATTTTTTACTTACAGTGTTCTTATCTCATTTCAGGTGTCAGTATGGCTGATGTTCAAGCTTTGCAGCAGAGGTGGGTGGACATTGTGGCCCAGGTAGAGGATCTTTTCTGAGAGATGCCAAGCAGTGACACTACAATGGCAGGGATGCACAGTCAAGCCAATCGTAAGAGACAGCAAATGTTGAAAGGCAAGCAAGCAGCCAGAGGCAAAAGAACATGCCAGTCACAGCCTAACGAGGAGACGACAACAGAGCTCTCATCATTGGACTCAGCACTTGCTGTTCCTGCAGGTAATGATTTTACAGTTCTTTCTGGGGGGGAGGATGGAGCAGGAGTAGCAGGGGACAGGGGGCAAGGGACCCATAGTTTGGGTGACAGGGTTAGTAGTTTGCATATGTCTTCAGAGGATCCAGGGGGTAGCGTTGGGGGTTTGCAGGACTTAGTGGGAGAAGGGCTGTGGTTGGGGAGCAGATTTTTGGTAGGAGCAGTCCAGCCATGGTTGGTAGTTTGTCGTCACTGGGGAAAGATGCTAACACTTGTTTAGATGAGGTAGGGTTAGATTTTGGGATGTGACCGGGTGATAGGTTGGCTATGCAGGTACTGGGGCAGGAGGGTGCGGTGGTCTTTTTTACTCCTCACATACCATATACTGTAAAGGAAAAAATTTGGAAAGGAGAGTATGTGGACATGAGATAATTGATGTAGATGGTGTCTGCGCTTGCTGGAAGCTGAAACATTGAATGGGAAAGACCTGTTGGCAGCCATAGCAGCCCTCAGTAGAAGGTGAGTGGAGAAAATGTGGCCAAGAACACAGGAGAATTTGGTTTGGGATTTGTTTACTACATGGCAGTATGGTTAGAGAAGGATAGCACTTTGGACCTTCCACTCTTGGCTTACCTTTTGACAATGCAGGCAGTACAAAGGATATGGTCTGGAAATGTTTGGTTGTGGCATGATCAGAAATTTTGCAAGAGGAAGGCGGTTGATAGGTCCATGCATTGGGAGGTGAGAGACCCTTATATATGGCTGGCCACTATGATGGACTGTTTGGTATGGGCGGCCGAGGGAGTAAGGTGGGGGAAGGAGGTGATGGAGAATGTTGGGCTTTCAATACCAAAAGATGTGCTTAGATGGCATGCAGATTCATGCATGCTTGCTCAAAGTGCATGGATGTTCACCCAGCAGTGCAGTGTGGTAGGTGTGAGGGTCTATCAGTGGGGAAAACATTATCCTTTGCTGGACAGATTGGGTTAGGGAGCCCATCTTTAGAATTGCAAGGGGCACATGGTAGGGGTACTTTTCGTGGTCAGAGAGGGGACCTTTTTGAGGGGCAAGGGCATGACTCAGGGACACATTCTCGTATTAAGGTGCACGTTTTGTGGGACATGCTTCTGCAGTACCTGCAGCCAGCGGTGGTGGTGGAATTGATTGAGGGTTTTTTGAGGGGATTTCCTATGAAGTCGAACTTGGTGGGTGATGGTATAGTGGGGAAAAATTTGAGGTCAGTGCGGTAGAGCGAGGATATTTTGGAGGCTTTGGTGGAGAAGGAACAACAGGCAGGCCAGCTATCGGGTCCTTTTGATTGCCCTCCATTTGCCAGTTTTAAGGTCTTACCATTGGGACTGGTGCCTAAAAAGAAGCAAGAGGAATTCTGTTTCATTCACCATTTGTCTTACCCTGAAGGAAAATCTGTCAATGGCTTAATTCCGGTGGAGGAGGCTAAGCTGAGTTATGTGTCATTGGATGACATTGTCCACATCATTAGCGGTTTTAAATATCCTTGGTTGGTTAGAAGTAGACATTCAGTCTTCCTTTCACCTTTTTCAGGTTTGAGAGGAGGATTGGCCATTGTTGGGCATGGTGGTGAGGGACAAGTTTTATTTTTACAAAGCCATGCCAATGGGATGTTCAGTAGCTTGCTCCACTTTTGAAAAGTTTAGCATGGCTTTACATTGGATATGGCAGCAGCGGGTAGTTAAGCAAAGTGCAGTGCATTATCTGGATGATTGTTTGCTTGTAGGTGAAGGGAATGAGGGAGTGGCAGTGGCTATGCATGGGTTTTTGAGGATGTGCAAGGAAATGGGGGTTCTGTTGGCCACCCACAAGTTGGAGGGTCTGGCAAAGGTGTTAGATTTTCTGGGGTTGAGTGTGGATGTGGAGCAGGGTTTGTTTTGTTTGCCTGAGGAGAGGGTAGCTAGGCTAAAAGAGAAGATGAAGGCTAGTGACAAAGTTCGGGTGAGGGATGATATGGAACTCTTAGGGCTATTGAATTTTGCCTGTTGGGCAGTTCACCCAGGATGGATCTTTTGTAGGTCGGTAGCATTCCTGTTGAAAGGGGGCAAAAGCAAGCACCATTGGATGAGAATTGGCAAATTGACTTTTGAGGATTTAACTTGTGGTTGCAGCTTTTAGATGAATTTAATGGCATTAACTTTTGGTGGTTTGATTGGATAGGTCAAGGGGAGTTACAGCTGTTGACTGACATGGCAGGGGGCCTTGGTTTGGGGGCATTTTTGGGGGAATGGTGGTTTGCCCTGCCATGGCCACCTGAATGGCCAGAGGAATGGAAGCAGGATGTTGCCATTTTGGAGATGATGCCAATTTGGGTGGCATCAGTGGAGTGAAAGGAACATTTGAGGGGCAGGAGGGTTGTTTCTAATTTTGACAATGTTGCAGTTGTGTGAATTTTACAGGTTAAGCTGGCTAAGCCTGAGCACTTATTGTTGGTATTGCGTAAATTGGTTCTGCAAAGTTTGTTGATTAATTTTTCCTTCACTGGTATACAAGTACCAAGGTGAGGAATGAGATTGTATACAGTTTGTCTCGCTTTTAGTTTTCCAGGTTTCGGCAGTTGGCCCTGATGGCTGCAGAGGACCCCATGCTGGTGCCAGACGAAGTGTGGTGGATTGGGCTGCAGTGATCAGGAGGTTGGTGCAGCAGACCTGGGCTCTGTCCACCAGGAAGGCTTATGGTAGGGCATTGTATGATTCTGACAAATTTGTTATGCAGTTACTAAAGGAGGAAAGTGTATGGTCAGAAGAGTTGCTGTAGCAATATTTAGCTGAGACTAGGGTGCAGGGTAAGGTAGTGAAATCGGTGATGGTGGATTTGGCAGCAATTAGTGTGTTTACTCGAGTGGTGAGATTGAAGGATTTTACTAAATCCTGGATGGTGGGACAAGTGTTGAAGGAATGGGGTAGGGAGGAAGGTCTGAAGAGGGATGAGCATTGGCCAGTGACAAGGCAGGTTTTAATGGTGTTGCTATGGGGTTTGCATAGGGTATTTGGGGTATCAGGGGATCATGTTGTGTGGGTAACGTTGTGTTTGGATGTACTTTGGGGCTGTTAGAGTGTCGGAGTTGTTAGAGTCATTGGTTTGAATGATGTTATGTTTCTGGTTGGAGCAGTTCACATTAGGTTAGGATTATCTAAGAGTGATCAGATATTCAAGGGTGTGCAAATAGTTTTAGTGAAGGACGGGTCAGAGCAGATGTGTCCAGTGGTGTGGGCAAGGAGATTGTTAGTGGCTCATGAAGGGAGGTCACAGGATTTAGTTTTCCAGTCAAAAGGAGGTAGGATGTTAACAGGGGGACAGTTGATTTCAGTCATGAGAAGGGCTTTTTTTGTAGTATGGGCTTGGATGGGGAGAGATTTTCTTCTCATTCTTTTACGATGGGTAGTGCATCAGATATGGCAAGAGCGGGTAGTTCGATCTAAGTCATTAAGAGGGCGGGCCAATGGTCTTCCAATGCCTTTCTTACTTACTTATATTAGATAAAGGATGGTGTTTTTCATTTTAGTATTAATTTTTTTTTTAGGCAAAAGGATTCTTATCATAGGTCATTTGTATGTGTACTGGGCAGTAAGGAGGGCTGCTGTTAGAAGTAACAGTTCTGAGCTGGGGTTACATCGGTTCAATTGGAGAGTCACATGGCATGGCATTAGAGGGCTCAAGTGGAACTGGCTGCTGCAGGTATTTACAGCTATACAAACTCAAGTGGGGCTACCGTGCATCTTGCTGGTGCACCTGACAGGTAACGATTTGGGTTTGACACCAAAGCATCAGTTGGTTTATCAGATAAGGAAGGATCTGTTAGCTTTAAGGAAGTTAAACCCAAGTTTGTGCTTAGTGGTCGGAGATTATTCCTCGTTTGACATGGAGGAATGTTAGGAAGTTTTCCACAGTTGAAAGGGAGTGGAAGTTTGTAAATTTTAGGTTGGCAAAGCAGTTGAGGGCGATGGAAGTATCCACTATACAGCATAATGAGTTTGCTGATAGGGACTCCATGTGGTTCAGGGAGAATGGGGTCCATCTTAGTGAGTCTGATCTCGAGTTGTTTAATTTGTTTTTGGAGGGGTTGATTAAAGATTGGAGTTAGTGAGGGGGAACAGCCTGAGTTAGGCTGGTGGGTGGAGAAGAGGGGCAGGCTTGTCCCTCTTCTGTTCCCCCTTTGGTGTATATTTTTTGAGGAAGGAAGCCTGGAGTGGTGGAAGTGAGTGGTTGGACTTTGCTTACACCTGGTGATTTGGAAGGGCATGAGGTTTTGGGATGAAGGTAAGTGGTTGAACGTTGCCTGAAGTGTAAGAATAAGCAAACAGGTGGAGGATGCTGCTTATTCAGCAAGGGTGAGTGGTGTTCTGCTGCCCTTATGGATGGTCATTTGATGTTTGATGATGTGCAAAGAAAGGAAGTTATGATTAATAAAGTTATAATGCATTTGTTTCCTTATGTTGAATCAATAAAGGTCATCAAAGGTCTTTTGGAGTTCTGTTTCTTTATTAAAGTGGAATGTGACAAATTTGTCACGGGACATCTTTAATGGGGGGTTATGGATGAGTAGGTAAGGGAAGGTTGGGGTTAGAAAGGATAGACAGAAAAGGCAAGCTCTATAAATGTAGTTAGGACAAGAAAGGGTTAATTAGTGGAAGGATGAAGGGAAGAAGTGAGGTAAGGATGGGAAAGGTCTTAGGGGGTTTTGAGGTTGGAACTGTCTTGAAAAGCACATTTTCATTTGATTTTGTTGCCCACCCAGCCCTCCCATGGTTATTGGGTGTTATGGTGGTTTTAGTTGGGAGAGGTGCATGGGTGGAGAAGAGGGACATCCTTGTCCCTCTTCTTTTCCCTCTCGGGTGTATATTTTTGGAGGAAGGAAGCCTGGAGTGGTGGAAGTGAATGGTTGGACACTGCTTGCACCTGGTGGTTTGGATGGAAATGAGGTTTTGGGATGAAGGTGAGTGGTGGACGCTGCCTGTTGTGTAAGAATAAGTGAGTGGGTGGAGGACGCTGCTTATTCAGCAAGGGTGAGTGGTGTTACGGTGCCCTTGTGGATGGTTATTTGATGTTTGATGATGTGCAAAGAAAGGAAGTTATGATTAATAATTTTATGATGCATGTTTCCTTATGTTGAATCAGTAAAGGTTGTCAAAGGTCTTTTGGACTTCTGTTTCTTTATTAAAGTAGAATGTGACAATATAACAAATATGATCTTGGATGCAGATGAAATGAAATAATGACAAATAAAGTACCCAAGAGCAGAGATTTTATAGCATTAAGCAAAGTGCCCTATTTGCTGGATTTCTGTCAACTACTGTGATTTAGACATAGGTCTATGATTTTTGCCCTCAGTTTTAGCCTTATCTCTCCTATTTCTCCAAGGTTTATGATATTCCTCATAAAGTCATACCTATACAAGTGTATGCAAAGATTCAGTGTCACTAATTATGCTTGATCTATTATATAAAGACTTTCTGTTGTGAAAAATAAAAAAAAATGCTCCTCTTTCTGGCCCTCTGCTATGATTTGCAAACATTACTGCTATGATTTTAATGCTAGAAGTTTGAGAGGCATGATTTGTGGTGGTCAGAAGTTACTGGCTGTTATGAGAGAAGTTCAAAGAGAAAAAGGTTAGTCAAATGTCAGGTGACACTCATCTTGCTGGGCCAACTTGTGAAGCAATTCTAAATCATGTAAAACTGGAAACATATGTTTTTTTATGGGACAGGAACAGTTTATCTCTGAAATCTGTGTGTAAAGTTGTAGGAATGTAAAATATTTTTTTAAGGAAACGAGGACTAGAAGCATACATATTTCTCCAAGAACATCTGAGGAAATCAGAGAAATACTAATAAAGTACACCTGTATAAATGCCACTATAATCTGATATAGTTTTTGTATTCTTTTATATTGCCATTATTGTTACCATTATCTTATGATACTCACAGTGGTTTTGAATGGAGGAAACATGACAAACTATGATGATAAATTGAGACAGTGTAGTCAGCATTTTATGGTGTATGTTGACAACAGAGCCTGTTTAATAACCAAGAAAATTATGTTCTTCACATATATATGCAAACTGTAAAGAGGTACTGCCATGACTAGAATTGTTATAACAGACCAGCAACTAGACATGAAAACATTCAAAATGTTTGGAATGCTACTGAATGAACTTGGTTGTTTACCGTAGTGCCTTCCCTATAGCTAATACCCGTATAATAGCCCTTCAGTATTCTGATTCTACCCCACCCCCATCACTAGGTATTAGTTGTGTACTTTGAGTAGACATATAATATGCCTCACAGCAGCTGCGGACAAAACTGTAGCAATAAGAAAAGCTGAAGGGCTGTTAAATTCTGTCTGTTAGAGTTTCACAAATGACACTGATCTTTGTAATGCACTTGTCATCGTCTGATCATATAAATGAAAATCTCCCACACTTTCTGGATATTATTTAACTCAAAGATCATAAAACATTTCAAAATAAAGTTGGAGTTCATAGCTGAATTCTAGGCCAATTGCTCTGAAGGCCATTTTAAGTGTAACCAATAACTTGAGGTCACAATCAAATCCTGTACTTTTTGTCTATGAGACAACGATCTTACCCATTTTGCCAAACCCATCCTTTAATATAACTGCAGAAAATGCAGGAAAAAGTATATTCAATTTGTAACTTAATCATCACCTTTTAGGTGTATAAACTGTAGCATAAAAATAAATAAATAATCCCCAGGATTCAATAAACTCCATGTAGGCTTTACACAGAGCAAATATTCACAAATAACAGTGAGCATGTATCTCTCAACTGTAAAAGGAAACTATGCATGCATTAGTCTGTAGGATAAAATAACTACAGTATTAGAGAGCAGTCTGAGGTTGTGGGTTCAAAAACCACACCTTCCAAATATACAATACTGTTAAGTTTATCAGTATTGCAATGTAACTTCAGACCTCTATACCAGTGGCACAAATGGCCTGCTGTAACCTGAATCAGTATAATGTGGACCCACATATGTGCAATATATGTACACATCAAGGATTGCTTGCTGCAATCTGTACTACAGTGTGCATCTGTTATGAACTGGGTAGTCCTAAAATTAATACATTTGCTAGGAGTTTGTAGTCTTAAAAGTAAAGGTAACATAATAGAGTCAAATAATTGTATCAATGCTTTGTATGTCACATATGAAGTTACTAATGTTATCTCTCTTTCTTCTCTCACCTCAACACTTATCTTCTCATTTTTTTTCATATTTTCTTTTTTGTTTTTGTTTTTTTCCAACAGCACAGTGGGGCAGGCCTGTCCCATAAGATCTTCCTGCCCCCACTTCACTGGCTGCAGAACTGCTGCCCAGAACATCTGGGACGCAACATAGCAGCACCCCCTCTGCTACCCCTGCACTACCTGGGCCATCGGGTAATTCTACCCTGGAGGATAGGCCAGTGGTTCTCTCTGGGAGCAGTGGTGGAGGTGATGAATTTATCATCCCTGACGAACTGCCAGGGTTGGTGTGTAGGATTGTGTGCTCACTGCACTGTTGGTACACACCTATGCTGAATGGAGTGCCTGCTCTCCATCCTCGTACAACATACCAGGAGGAGATACAGAAGTTGTGCACTGCAGCCAGTGGTGCAATGAGGTAACAGTGATGACAGTCCTGTGGGTGAGGACTTGATTCTCACTGTCACCCAGCTTGATGCCCATGGATCCTTGATGTCCCCACCCTCACCCCAACCATGGTGTTCACCACCAACTGTGTTCTTCACCATCTCTACTCCTTGTCTTTTATATCCAGTCTTTATGCGATAGCTTCCTCACCTACCCATGCCTACCACAGATCAAGACCAATATAGAATGATGTTTTTCCACCAATTGCAGGTATCACACAGATACACACACAGACACAGATGTTGCAGAGTGCTTGAGGGTGTGCACTGCTGGGCAAAGAGTTTCATATTAATTAAACGCATCCAATTTCTATTTGTGGCTGTCTGGATCCTGTCCGTTACTTGAGTGGTCCATTCATCCAGTTTGTGCACTGCCGAGCTCATGCAAACTAGATGAGCACAGACAAACCTGTTTGTGCTAAGGGGTGCATTTCACAAACATTGACCCAAAAATTAAAAATATAAAAAACAAAGGAAGAAATACTTGAAATGAAGAAAAGCAATCTATGACATACACAGTAGAAAATGTTAGTGCATATGAGAAATGTCTACATAGGTCTGGATTTCAAGCCTTCTCCAATGCCGCTTCAGAAAACAGGATCATATACAGGATTACTAGGCTATCGACCCACAGCCATTTCAAAACAATGTAATACTGTAGTGGTACTAGTAAATACCCAAGATTGCATCTAGTGACGACTGCCCATGTCCAGGGGGGTTTGTGGGCACTATCCTCAGGAAGAAATTACTGTGCCCCATCCACTCATCCAGGTTCCTCTTGAACAGTGTCATAGAGGTGCTCTGTCTCACATGAATTAGTAGCCTGTTCCAAAGACATGGCAGTCACTGGGAGAGAAATCTGTCCCTTCAACATGTCCTATTTTAGTCACAGGCCATATTTAAGTCCCTGGAACGGGTAGCCCTAGACCCATTTGATTTATGTATATGCAGTAAGTTCATTAGGTTTGGTTCTTGGGTTGCTCTGTAGGCCAGGCATAAGTCTCCCCTAAGAAGTCTATACGATACGGAGTATAGTGACAGGGATTTTAGTCAGTCAGTGTAACACATATGCTGGAGGCTCTTGATCTTCTTTGTTAGAAACCTCTGAGGTTTCTCTAATTGCTGTAGATGCTTGGTACAGTACATACTGAATGGGGCAGTATACTCAATTATGGACCAGGCAAGTTCAGAGTATAGGGGAGTTATAACTTCCTTTGATCTCGAGGTGGTATCTTTACTTATGAAGTGAGCTATATGGAAAGCTCTCCTTACAATGGTAGACAGGTGGTGGTCAAAGCTAAGGTTACAGTTAACCTGTGATCCCAGGTCCCTTACCACTTCATTGGTATTTAGGGTATTGTTATTAATTTGATAGTGTGAAGGGACACTGTTTGTGCCGAAGGGAATGATGATGCATTTCTTTGCATTCAGTTTGAGACTGTGACATCCTGGAGTATGCAGACATCATTTGTAGATTCAATGATTGCACCTAGTTTGCAGTTGTCTGCAAACTTGGCCAGCCACAGCCCTTTAGTTTTGACCTGAACTTCTGAGAAATATATACCAAACAGTAGGGGGACCAGCACTGACCCCTGTGTCACCTCACTGGTAACAGGTCAGCTGGTTGATGTGGAGTCACGCACTTTAATAGTGTGTGTCTGGTTTGTGAGTCAAGTTGGCAAAACATCTAACAACGAAGGGGTTTACATTCAATTTGCTAAGTTTATCGGTAATGCCTGAATGTGGGATTGTGTTGAAAGCTTTTGCTAACTTGAGGTATGCTTTGTACATGGATTTGCCCCCTCATGAATGGCCTTGGTCACACTTTCAAAGAAATCCACCAGATGTAACAGGCAGGAGCTGCCCTTCATGAAGCCGAATTAGGTAAGGACCCAGGGTTTGGAGGTCACTTATGTCTTTATTTATGAGGTCCATAATGACATGTTCCATTACCTTACATATGAGGCTGGTCAGGCTTATTGGTCTATAATTCCCCTGGGTCTGTTGCTAGGCCACTTTTGTGGAGGGGAATAACTGTAGCTGTTCTCCATTTCAAAGGAACAAAGCCTGTGGTTAGGCTATGATTGAAAAGAGTACTTAGTGATGATGCGAGTTCATGTTTTAACCTGTTTAGAAGACAGCCTTTGTCTTGAACAGGGTTTTGAGGACCTGATCTTCAGGATAAGGGCAAGGTGACCATTTTGTTACAGGACCTAAACTGGGACACTTGAGGGCCACCCCAGGAAGCCAGGTCTGCAATCCCATTCTTCCAACCCCCATGGGAGTGGAGATGGGGCTACCATGTCATCTCACACTGGAGCCAGCAGGTTAGTCTCCTGTCCTTCACCCAGCACTATGGGGATGCCACTCTGTGAACAGCACCACCCAGGAGTCGAGGCCACATGACAGGAGGCTCACAGTGATGCACATTCACCATTGCCTAGCACCGTGGTAGAGAGAGACTGAAGGTGCCATGAAAAGCATAGAGATGGGGGGGACCAGGGCCATCTCCACTGCAAGTCTGAAAGCCATAGGTGCAAGGCAAAGGGGAGAACCAGTGTCACGGAAGTCTGGATGAGGGACTGTCTGAGGCTTCATGGCCCAACAGAGTTCCATGAGGCTGGGAAGATCCCCTGAGAGGCTCCAAGAGCACTTCCTGATGGAAGTCTAGTGACTGGGACAGAACAGCTCCTGCCTGGGTGAGCACAGCCCCCATGATGAAAGTCCGCTCCTGTGAGAGGGCCCAATGGCATGAGTGATCTGGCATGATTTTGCAGCCTGCAGGAGACATGGAGGCAGTGGAGTCCGCCAACAATGGAGGGCTGCGGCTGGGAAAGGTCTCTTGGCCAGGTCAGAGAGGAGGTTTGTAGGGGTTAGTCCTGGTAGAAGTCAGTAAGGGAGTGCTGGGCAGATGGGTGTGGAGCCCAGAGAGCTCCTGCCTGGGTGAGTGGGGTCAGGCAGAGCCCCCCCGTGACAGAAGTCCTTGAGGGAGCAACCGACGGATGGCAGCAGTGCCTGGAAAGCTCCTGCCAGGACGAAGACATCCGACCTTACCGCATACCCAGTGGCATCCTTGAAAAATCACAAGGTATCCAACATCACCTCATAACTGATGGCTTCCTTGAAAAATTGCAAAGTCTCCAGAGCTGCTCAAGATGGGAAGGTAGGGGGACTGGCCATCCTGGGAAGCCAGGTCACCATTCAGACTGAATCATCTAAACTGGGACATTTCTGTGTCCCATAGACAATGTCTGGGATTCCAGGGCAGAGACTTCCAACTGGGACTGTCCTGGAAAAACTGGGACAGTTGGTCACCTTGGATAAGGGAGTGACATTTTCACCAAACCTATCCACTAGCAGGCTCAATATCTCTGCGGGGTCAGTGTGTGTGATACTGTTGGCCACCAGTTCTGCACATGCTTGGGTTCTGCACTTTAGGTTATGTACATAGCTGTAAAAGACTTTATGGTTATACTTGGCCGTACTTTTTATTTATTTATTTTACATTTGATAACTGGGAAAGTCCACTGGAAAACAGGTCCTTTTTCAGTGGAGGCCCGGGGAGAAAAGCTCCACAGATAACACCACAATTAATATCACTAGAGCTACACCATATACAATTTAATTATAACAAATACGGCAATAATACAGCATCTGAAAAAAAATACAACTATAAAATTGATATACATACAGATGAATAAGCAAAAAACTTTTAACAAAGAGTATAGGATTATTTAAAAAAAAAAAAGAAAAAAATCATAGGTCTTAGCAGTAGATACAACAAAATATGGGCTGTATACGTTCAAATAAGGTGAGTAGAGAATACAGTATATGAGGGTGAACTAGCCTGGACTAGTACAGGTACATAGCCAAGTAGTATGGAGGTGAGTTCTTAGTGCTTTCTTAAACTGTGTTAAGGAAGAGGTGGAAGATATGTGGGTTGGTAGCAAGCACTTGCTAGGTTTCTCTCAAAGGAGCTCTTGGATGATTTGACAAGCTGTCTTATTTGTCTGTTAAGGTTGAGGAGGGTGCTTTTCCATTGTTGGGTCCTTGTCTTTGTTTTCTTGGACAGCAACCTTTTGTGTTTATTGTAGAGTTTGTTGATGCTGGAAGTCCACAATGGCAGCTTGATTTTACTTTGGGCTCTGGCTTTGAGTCTGTCTGGTACAGCCACGTTTATACACTTATGCAAGTGATTGTACAGGGGTTTAGTGTAAGTTTTTGCATAGTTACCACTTTCAGCTTGGGGTGGGGCTTGAAATGCATTTATATCTTCACCTAGGAGAGTATAGTTTGCCTTGGTGAAGTTTCTAAGTCTGATTTCAGGTGAAGTTTCTAAGTCCAATTTCACTCTTTATGAGTTCTGGTGTTTGAGTCAGTTCGAAGGTGACTGATTTATGGTCAGTTTTAACTAATGAGGGTCCAATAATTGCAGCAGTGTACCTGTTTGATATGTAGGTGAGAACCAGCTCTAGAATGTTTGTTCCTCTTTTTGGGGTACGGACAATTTGCTCCAGGGCATTATAATTCACAAAGTCAAGGGATTTTTGTGCTAGCGAGTTTGGGCTAGAGTAGGTTTCCCAGTTGATGGTGGGATAATTGAAATCCCCTATAACCAGTGTGTTTGGTAAAATTTGGATTGTCTTCAGTTTGGTTAAGTAGGCTTCATGGGTATTGTTACCCATGGAGGGGGATCTATAACTGGCTAGGACTTGAATGGGGGTCTTACCCACTGCAACCTGGACCTGGAGTAACTCCATGGATTTGTCCAGTCTAACTAGAGGTAAGGTGATTTTTGTCTCTATTGCCTTCTGTGTGGAGTCTGCATGTCCACCCCATAATCGAGTGGCCTCTGAAAGACATGCGTGAATGGGCGTGCTTTCACTGAAGTTTGGGCATTGGGCTGGCAACTCGTCACCATAAAAATCTACTGTCAATTATTAGCGGACCAGAGTTCGGCTGTGGCGACCCCTAACCGGGAAGAGCCAAAAAGACAAACAACAACAACATAGATTGAAACACCACTTCCTTTCGTTTTCACACCCTCCTTTTGCAGTTTAAATGTGTGGAAGGCATTGTAGCCTTGCAAGGCCAGGGTGCTCCCTGAGACCTTAAACCAGGTTTCCGTGACTGCACAGACATCTATATCTTTTAGTGATAGAAGTCCTTCCAGGGAGTGCTGTTTTTGGTTTAAGCTCCTAGCATTTGGCAGGATGACCTTTATTTTGTTCTGACTGGTTAATTTCACATCAGTAATGTTGTTTTTGAGACCTTGCCTAAAAAAGGCACTATGGTGGAGGCAGGAGCCTTTGCCAGAAGCCGAAAGCCAAGGTGTGCCAGGTGCAAACCATCTCTGGCAAAGCAGCGAGGTTTGTCGACCATGGCTTCCTAAGTAGACAGAAACTGGAACCCCCTAGAATGACAACAAAAAGCCAATTATTGAAATCAGTCATTTTGATGACGATGGGTGCCTTATCGCTCTTTGCCACACAAACAGCTTTGCAACAAAGAACTGAAGTAATTCCTCACACAACCAAGTGCAACTGAATGTACACTGATACCAAGGCATAAACCGTTTGTACAATTATCATATTTAGTATATTTTGATGTAGTGCACTTAGTCATCACACAACCTGCTATGATTATTAACTAGGAATAACATGATATGCAGTTGCCAACAATTGAAGGGCAGGTTGGATGGCACAAACAAACAGATACTGTTCTTTTGGGGGGAGCAAAGTTGAGCTCCTGTTATGGCACATGAAAGGGTACAGTGTTTTTTTGAGGGGAGAGCTTTGTTACTGTTATGGTACAAACAAGCACAGAGTATTCCTTTGGGGTGAGCAAAGTCGAGTTGCTGTTATGGCACAAACAAGAATGGACTGTTTTCTTTGGGGGCATCAAAGGTGAGTTACTACTATGGCACAAACAAGGATATGTTGCTGTTGTTACTCTTGTTGCTTTTCATCCTGCCTGTTGTTTGATCTTGTGAATGTTGTGAAGTCAGAAACTGCAATGTGTATCATCATTTTCTAACTTCTCTCTTTAATGATTTTTCATTACAAATGTATGTTGTTAAACTGAGGGCATGCAGTGATCATCAGTATTTTTGAGAGGTATGATTGTATGAATCTTTGATGCCTGAGGCCTACTACTTAATAATAGACACATATAAGTCAAATAAGTCTCTGCTGTCACTTGTTAAGGTAATTTCTGTACAAATCTCCCATCTTTGACTTGCTTAGTTTACCAAGTGATGAAATACAAGGATATGCCATGATATTATTAAACAAGACACACCAGGTTCAGGATTTACCTTGTAAATGCAGCAGTTGCTACAGTGTTAGTTCAGGGCTAACTCTGATGCAAGCAGTACACAGACATCTCAGAAAGTAATTATACACATTGCAGTTTCTTACTTCACAACCCTCACAAGAGCATCCACTATGACGTTGTGACATTTTGAGGCTATCAACTTGTGAAACTTTCCAGGGTCGATATAAGTTAAACATAAAATGACCAGTTAAACACCACAAATGCAGATATACTAAGCAGCAACTCAGCTTTGCACCCTGAGCATCAGACACAAATTTTGTATCCCTGAATCAGAAAGGTAGAACACAGGGATATGGCACAGTTATCATCACTTGCACAGGGTGTTATGGGGGGGGGGGGCAGAAGGCCTAGGCTGACACAAGCAGTCAGTGAATGTGTGTGAGTATAAAGGAGAAGAAGGCAGACATTTAGACAAAAAATGGGCAGTGAGGCAAAACAAGTAATTGCTGTGTGTGTCTGTCTGTAGGGGTCCTCCAGGTAAAATTTGGGTGCTAGCTCTACATTGTAGTGTGTTGGGACAGATGTGAGCCATGCATGGTAGAAGTGGCAGTTCATCACTGTCATCCCCAACCATGAGAACTGGCTCCTGAATGCCCAGGACCATGACCCCATGGCTTGCCACATCTGGGTGTGGATGGCACACTCACTGATGGAGCAGTGAAAGTACTGCCACTACAGGAAAGTGATTGGGCATGGCCACGTTGGCTATGATCAGATGTTGTGGCTGATCTACACCCATGAGGATGACGTTCCCTCCCAGCAGACATTCCATCACAGACACTGTTCAGTCCATCACAGACACCCCTCATTCCATGTCATTTATCCAATCCAGAGAAACAACAACATGGTGGAGGCAGTCACGCATGTTAGATGGATCCACACCCACAACCCTAAGCATTTGTCTGAAGCAACTATGGGAATGTGCCTAGGTCTCCATGATGGCCCGAAACATATGCAGAGTGGCACGGGAAGTAACACCTGCATCAGGTGGAATAGGAACAGCAGGCCCCATCCGAGCACCTCTTTCAATCCTCCTGCATGGCAGCCCACCCATACAGTGGCTACAGCCAGACTCAACAGGCAGTAAAGCTGCAGTAGCCACACTTTCCTAATTAATGTCCTCACCCTCCAACTGTCCAATATCTTTGGGCTCAGTAGACTGGGTGGGCATAGGCCTACTAGCTGTGTGCAATGTAAATGCAGGGTTTGGCAGTAGTGCTTGAGTTGAAAATGAATTTGTAAAGTTGCTTGTTTTAAAAATGTAACAATAATGTGTCCTGCTGGACAGAAAAATAAATGTTTAGATCAGAGTATGTGATATACCTTTAAGAAGCACTCCAGTCAGTGAGCATGTACAAGCAAGAGTGCCATTTTGAGTGAGCAGTCAGAGTGTGAGCATGCATGTATGTAGTCAGTCAGTTAAAGTTCAATGTTCCTGCCATCCATCCTGATGTGTTTGTATGTAATAATCTACTTAAAAGAACACCCAAGCCTCATTGTCTTCTTAATGCACATAAGATGAGTGACAAAATGTACATGTATTATTGTAACTGTTGAAATGTATATATTGCAACAAATGATACTGGAAGAGAAGAGGTTAATCTCAATCCACCTGACGTTGAAAATTAGTAAGAAATTAATTTACTTAATTTAGCTCATAAAGATTGCATCTTACAGTTCTCAATGCAGCCAGAGACAAAAAGTCTGTACTAGGAAGCTTTCTGCATTGTTTTTAGAGGGTGAACTAATTGCTACTCTGGAAGGGTGGAAGTTTGAAATTGTTTAATAACTTCCAGGAGCTGCAGCAGATCTTAGCAAGCATGTGTGTGTGTGTGTGTGTGTGTGTGTGTGTGTGTGTGTGTGTGTGTGTGTGTGTATTACTGACATATATGTGATAAATCCTGACAGCTTTTAGCAATGGGGGGGGGGTGCATGGGGTCCAGAAGTCAGATGACCAGATGTATGTGATGTCATTCTGTAATCCATCACTAAAAATTATATTTTAATACTAGGTGAGACCGAAGTCTCAGAGCGCTATGTTTTTGTAACCTGACAAAGAAGGATCTCTCACCTACTTCATCTTGCCTTGCTCTAGTAATTTATTTATTTGTTTATTTACTTTTGTTAACCAGGAAAGTCCACTGTGCTGAAATGAGCCCATTTTCAGTGGAGGCCTGGGGAGAAAAGCTCTAAAAAAAAAAAAAAAAAAACAACAATGTACATAATTAAGAGATTATTTAGACAGTTAATAACAGCATTTAACAATATACAAGAGTAATAACAGCATTTAACAATATACAATAGAATAATATAGGAGTCAGAAGTGACACACAGTAGCATAGGCAATGTATAGCAACATTTTGTGGAAGACTCGGGTGCTTGGCAGGTATTCAATAGATCAGACACATAATGATAATCTGCACTTACACAATTTTTACACACCATGTGAGGCAAGGTGAGCCACACTGTGCTGTGATTAAGGGTGAGTGCACAATAGGGATAGTGAAGAAGAGTGTGGGTATCTGATAGATGAGTCAGGTTAGTAATCAGGTGACTGAGGAATTGGGGATGGTGCAAGGGCATAGCCAATGAGAGGAGAGATGTTGGTAGAGTGATTTTTTGAATGATGGGACATTATTTATAGTCCATAGAGAAGGTGGAAGGGCATTCCAGAGTTTAGCTACAGTGAAAGAGTAAAGGTATTGGCCTACAGGGAGTTTAGGGCTCTTAACTTGGATAAGTGATTGATTTTCAGGTCTTAGCGAATGGTTTGGCTGATAAAGAGTCAGAAATGAAGCCAGGGCTGGGCATTTGGAGGAATTATAGATTAATGTATGTGCTGTGTGACTAGTTGTTAGGTGTTGTGGGAGTTCTAGCCAGTTCAGGGATTGTAATGAGTGACAGTGGTGGGAGGAATATTTTGCTCTAGTAACGAATTTAGCAATTTTGTTATAGCAGCTCTCCATTTTAGTTTTTAATGATGATTGGATGTTTGTCAGAATGGGGACACCATAGAGAAGAGAATGTGGGAGAAATGTTTGGGCAAGTGTTTTTCTAGTAGAGTAGTTTAAAAAACTGTTTATGTCAGTAGAAGGTACCAAGTTTTTGGTGTGTTTTTTTGATGGTGTTGTGGATGTGTTGGTTAAAGGTTAAGTTGTCATCTAAGGTTATGCCAAGTAACTTAGTATGGGAAACTACCTCTAAGGCAGTCTTGTTGGAGGAGAAAATTATGAAAGTAGATTTATTAATGGTGATACTTTTTATGGGCGTAAGGAGAAAGAGTTTTGTTTTATTTGGGTTGAGGGTGAGGTGATTATTTGTCATCCAGGTTTCAGTAATAGAGAAAGTATTCTCGGTGATGGTCAGAAGTTCGGTTTCAGAGTTACCAGAGCAGTTATAGTAGAATAGTAGAATCATCTGCGTATTGAACTAAAGATGCATGAGTGAGAGTGGAGTGAAAGTCATTAATAAAAATACTGAACAGGAGGGGGCCTAAGATGGATCATAAGTAAGTAAGTAAGTAACCAGGAAATAATAATTCTTCAGATCAGTTAGGAAATATAGTGAGATTAGTTAAGTATTGTTTTTCTATAACTGTGTGAACCTGTCCACCTATGTTATTTTTAATATTTCCTGTGATTGAAACTCTGTTTATTGTAAATAGATATTTAATATTTTCATGTCCTTTTATTATTTATTAAATACATTTAAACTTTTCATTGTGGCTGGTCCTTTAGAGAATATTTTAACATTTGAGAGTACTTATATCTATTGGTGACACTGTGGTTACTCCTGAAAGCCTTGCTATTGGTCAAACTACCATTTGTATTAATATTAATTTCACTCAGTATAATTGGGTACCCTTGTAAGACCTTTAGATAGCTGACTTTGGGATGTCTGGTGGCAGTGTAACTAACTTATATTCTGGGCAGAAGGGGTAATAACTAGTAAATCTGTGCCAGCCTTTCACAGGTGTGTGTGTCTGTGTGAGAAAATCAAATCTCAAAGTGTGTGTGTGTGTGAGTGTGTGTGTGTGTGTGTGTGTGTGTGTGTGTGTGTGTGTGTGTGTGTGTGTGTGTGTGTGTGTGTGTGTGTGAACTACTAGGAGTAGGGATGCAAAGCACTGGTTTCACAGAGAGGGTGCTGGAGGACTTGGTTTGCAGACTTGGCTGAGAACCCAAGCCTACAGCTGTGCCAGTGGGGAGTTTCAGAGAGGTTCAGGAGAATGATAGAGAGAACCCAGACCCCAGACTGAGTGTGTTCTCTGTCTGCTAGGGGAAATTGTGCTTTATGCAGAGAGCTGCATCTGAAAATACTGAGTGTATCCATTTTTGTTCCAAGTGAATGTCCCTCTCCAGTGCCAGTTGTGAGGATTCAGGCTCCATGATTACTGGCCCACAGAAAGGACATCACACTGGAGCACCTATGAGAACATACCTGTGCCTCCATGACTGCCCTAAGCATATGTAGAGTGGCACTGGAAGTAACACCTGCAACAGGCCCACTCCAAGCACTCCTTTCAATCCTCTTGTGTGGCACCTCACCCACACTTTTCCTCTAACCAGACTCAACAGGTATTGAAACTGCAATAGCCATACTTCCATGATCAATGTCCTTGCCCTCTACCTGTCCAGTATCTGTGGGGTCAGTGGACTGGGTAGGCATAAGAAAACTGGCTGTATGTAGTGTAAATGCAGGGGATGGCAGCATGTCAACCTCTATGTTAGATTTGAACTCTGCTACACCCCCTGACCATGCCTCAGGTTGACCACCATCATCATCAGAGTCTGCTAAGACACTGACATCAGGTGGCACAGGACCCACAGTTCCACTGTCAGACTCACCTATGATAAACAACAAGAAACACAGCAATACATTAATACTGACACTACTATAATACAATATATGCTAACAAAGTAACACTGTTGCCACTTTTATAGACAGTCCAGCAATACACACAAGACACCTGAGATCAATATCACATGCTACAATATTTGTTTAAATTGATCAGCAATACTGACATGAAACTAATTGTCTTACCAACTGTAGAAGACAAGTGTTCTGGAGGCCTGACATTCCTAAAAGAAGTTAAGCAAGAGGTAAGAACAACAACATCACAATCAACTGTAACACAGAGGTTAATACAGTTGCTCCTTTACAGCTGCAGTAAACAGTTGTTTAAACAAGAATGCGGCTGACAATTCCAAGCTGAGATTATACCTGTAGCAATCTTCAATCCTCCACCAATCAAATAAATACATGTGACACACATTTAACTTATTCATTTAAATTCATTAATGATACAACAGTGTTCAGCTGTTCAGATAACAGGGCCTATCTAGAAGCTCTTCCTGGGATGTGGTTAGTATGTTCAAACCGCTGGGTCCCATATCCAGCATGTGTGGTACAGCAGTGTCCTGGGAGCTGTCTGTGTCCCTTAGGTTTGTTAAGAACTGCTCATTGGGGGTCAGTGGTGGTTCCCTAGGAGGGTGTCCACCTGTAACCAAGAGGTAACAGCCTACTGCAGCTGCTCATCTTCTTTCAGAGATCATATCAGTGACCCTGTGGAGCACCTGTTCATAGCTTCATCCATGGTGACCCATGGAGTTCAGATCTGCAACAATTTGCTGCCATATTTGTAGATGAAGGGCCATCTCTCACCTTCTCCTACAAAGTAGGAAGACACCATCTTGCCAAAAGCCATTAATGATAACCTGACTTTTGGCATCTGTAAATTATCTTTGGCATGGATTGAGGTGTCTTCCTGCAATTATTATAGGTATTCTAAAAGAAAGCAGATGTATAATACATATAGGTACCACATAACTACAAAATAATTGTTTACAGATGCAACATAAAAGATAACCAGTCACTATTACTCAATAGAGAAACATTAAACAGTCTACAGATGTGCTATACTAACAACATGCAAGATGCAAAACAAAGAGAGCAAGAAGAGCAACATATCATTGTCAGTGCCATAAGAGTGACTCACCTTAGCCACTACCCCCACAAAACAGGAAAATGACCCTTCTGGCTAACAAAACATCTTTGAAATGCTAAACGTGCTGTCAAAGGACCTGTCCCTCAAACATTTGTACAAATTTCTCACACAGCATTCTTTTCCATGTATTTATGTCTAGTTCTGAAATGGCTTGCCGAACATGGCCATGCCATCAGTACACTTCTAAGTAATGAGGCATTTTGCCTTCACCTAGAATGATGCCTCAGTACAAACAGAAATTGATTGACTTCAGTAAGTGGCTTAGGTTTTTCTTGTCATGTCAGCTTGGGATGACATGATCAACAGACTTCGATGCTTAGGATACTATACTCATTGGAAGCAGTCCTCATCCTGGAGGACATAGACATTTGTGCAGTCACAGAGTCCTGGTTCAAGGCTGTGGAGAGCATTCCAGCCATGCTGGGTTACATTTACTTCCGCACGTTTACACACAAACTGAAAGCAAGAAAACTAAGGGAGGCAGTGCATCAATATTCATCAACGATAAATACACCTCCAGATTGGTAAATAGTATGGCACCCTAGAGATACTTCAGGTGCAATTAACTGTTGGTAGGACACCTATTCAGGTCATTGCCAGCTACAGAACCCCCTCCATGAATCAGGACGCCCACTCTACCTATCTGGATCAATTCGACTCTATCAAGATACATCTTAACACCATAGTTTTGGGTGATGTTAATTACCCTAGCATTGACTGAGTGAATTACTTATGCTCAAACTCACCTGCCCAATGGTTCCTTGACTTTGTCAACTTCAATGCCCTGGACAAACTGGTTGACACCCCCACCAAGGACGACAAAATCCTGGACCTGGTACTTACAAATATGGGAGACCACTGCAGCTGCCCCACTATGAGTTCATCCCTGGTGTGATCTGACCACAAATCAGTCTCATTTGAGGTAACTATCACACCTGACCTCCCCAGCAGCAACTAGAGTAAAAACGTCTCCAAAGCAAATTATAACCTCTTATAGGATAGTATAAATAGCTTCATTGCACCTCTGACCTCAGACAGAACCAGTGACCATGCTGAGCTCTACACCAGTGGCCTATACAAGCACCTGTATAACTGCATTGACTCAGCAGTACCTGTTAGGGCCAAAACAAACTCTTCAAGGTAAAGCAAACCTGCCTGGTGGACAACCACCACTAAAAGGCTTTACAATAAAAGGAAGAAACTGCTGTCCAAGAGTAAGAAGGAGTGGTCTCTAAACTGGAGGCACTCAATCTTCAGCTTAAACAAGCAAATATGACTTCTTGTGAAGTCCTCCAAGGCAAACTATGATTCCAAGTTAGCTTCCTCAACCAAGGACAACCATAACATGTTCTTTAGTTACAACTGTAACCTAAAGGGTAAGGCTCAGATTTGCGCCAAACTGGTTGTTAAAGATAGCACATACACTGAGCCTGGACATAGCTAACCTGCTAGCCAACAGGTTCAGTGAAAACTTCACTTCCCCGTCCCTGCCACACATACTTCATGACATCCCTATCACCTGTCCCCTACCTTGTATCACTAAAGAGCAGGTCGTAAACGCCCTCTCTGATGCCAAAAACACAACATCAGTGGGACCTGATTACATCCCAGGCTGCATCCTACATGGGCTCAAACAAGAATTATCATCACCATTAGCTACTATTCTCAATCACAGTTTAAGGAACAGATTCATTCCAGCTAAAATGGAAAACATCAGCAGTTATCCCCCTGCACAAAGGTGGTGCTTCTACTGACACCGGAAACTACAGCCCTATTAGCCTGACTAGCCTTATCTGCAAGACCATGGAGAGAATCATCATGGACCTTACCAACAAAGATATAAGTAATCGCCAAACACTAGATCCTACCCAGTTTGGATTTGTTAAGGGGAAGATCATGCTTGTTAAACCTTGTGGACTTTGGACTTTTTGAGACAGTCACAAGGGCCTTGGGTGAGGGGTAATCTGTGTATGCAACCTACCTAGACCTGGCCAAGGCATTTGACACTATCCCTCACTCAGGCATCATTGACAAACTCTCTCAGCTAGACATCAACCCTTATATCACAAGTGGGTTATGAACTGGCTCTCTGATAGAGCCCATACAGTCAAAATAGGGGACTCCGCCTCCAACAGCAGATCCATTACTAGTGGTGTTCCACAGGGATCAGTCCTGGGACCTCTAATCTTTGGAATATATTTCTTTGAAGTTCAAGCTGAAAACGAGGAACTGTAGCTGATAAAGTTTGCTGACAACTGCAAACTGGGTGCGGTCATAGAATCTCCAAATGCTGTCAACATCCTTCAAGAAGGTCTTACGCAAACAAATGATTGGTGCCCAAGTTATGGCCTCAAAATCAATGCAAAAAAATTATTATTATCCCTTTTGGCAAGAGCGATGTTCCTGCAAATTACCACATTGATGGCAATCCTCTAAGTACGCACTCAGTGGTGAGAGATCTGAGCACTCAGGTTGACAGCAACCTTGCTTTTGATTGCCATGTTTTCAGAGTGGTAAGAAGGACATTCTACATGACTCACCTTATGAATAAGGGCATTGCCTTGAGAAAAGGTGAAGTTATCACCTCCCTGTATTCTTCACACAATAATTGAGTACAGTGACCCTTTTGGCATGTATCTTTCAAAGCACCTGCAGCAATTGGAGAGACCACAAAGGCTCCTCACAAAGAAAATTCAAGGTCTTCAGCAGCTATCCTATGTGGATCATCTGAAATCTCTGTCACTTTATTCTGTTTCATACAGACTACTCAGAGGCGATCTCTGCCATGCAAATAAGGTGATCTCTGACCCACTTTATTGAAAATGCTATGCATCCACAAGTCAAATGGCACATGGGTTACTCGCTCTAAAGACCTAAACCTGGTATGTATCAATAGAACTTGCTGGAGGGACAGATTTGTCTCCCAGAGGTTACTACACCTTAGAAATAGACTCCCACTTCACATCAAACAGAGCACCTTATTGGCCCTCTTCAAACACAATCTGACCGATTGGATGGATAAATGTAAATTCACCCCAGGGGTTCTACCTGTGGTCCTCTAGGACAGGGGCAATAGGTGCTGATCATGGTAACAAGGGTAAAATTTGTCTAGGCTTGTAAGGTCCCTCGGCTCATTAGCCTAGTAACTTCCTATGATCCTATGATACAGATAGCATTGTAAAAGCCTGTGCATCCCATTATTGTTAAATACATTCCAGCATATGCTGTATGTAGGTGACAAAATGGAAACATACCTTATAAGATACGGTACTCCTCTGTACATATATCCTGAATTAAACGTTTGCAATCACTGTTCTAAACATGTGGCCTTTTTATATGTTGTAGATTAATAATGGATTAGAGCTGTGGGTGATTTCTGTTTGGGAGGAGGAATTCATAACAGAGTAACAGAGGTCTTTCTCAGCAACATAACACAGCTGCTACAAAACATGCCATGATTGTGGATACATTAAAAGCTATGTCACTGTAACCTGTCTGGTATAGGAAGAGGTCATGTCTGCCTGGATTCCAGCCCACTATCTGACCATGCCCTGGTGGGATTACTGCATATCCATAACTATCATATAGCTGATGGCATCAGCAGAGTCTGTTGAGGCCAGACTAAGGTTTCCATATGCTGGTGTAAAATGCTCTCTGTAATGTCAAGCAACAGCTCACACATGCACATAGGCATACCCAGTTGCCTGCAGTGAGAATGGAGCCCCTACCTAAGTACACAGACTATAGAACGCAGTACTTAACACAAGCATCACAAATCAAGTTTGATTTGGAGTGTGTCAAACAGTTTATAGCTGATGACATCAGCAGTGTCTGTTGAGGACAAGATAACAGTGTCTCACATACTGGTGTAAAATGCTCTCTGAAATGCCAAGCAACACACACACACACACTCACGTACACTCACATACACTCACACACACACACACACATACACACACACACACACACACACACACACACACACACACACACACACACGCACACACACACACACACACACACACACACGGTTCACTGCAGTGAGAATAGAGCCACTACCTAAGTACACAGACTACAGAAGACAGTACTTAATGTAAGTGCCACTGCACAAGTTTGATTTATACAGGAGTGCAGGTGAACTAATAGTAGATGACATTAGCAGGCCATGTGGGAGACAAGAAGTTGGGAGGTCTGTGTGAAATGGATGTGCAGGCATGCGCAACTATCAAAAAACTGGCAATCCATTCCATTGGAGATGTAACTGCAGAATACCACATCTACTCTGCTGACTACAGACACACATTCACACACACACACACACACACACACACACACACACACACACACACACACACACACACACACACACACACACACACACACAATCAAATGAAGTCAGAACAGAGCCCCTACCTATCTAAGTGCACATACTACAGAACACAGTACTTAAAACAATCTCCATGGCACAAGTCTGATGTATACAAGAGTGCAAGTGAATGTATAGTAGATGACATCAGCATGCCATGTGAGGAACAATAGCTTGAGAGGCCTGCATAGGCACATAGATTCATAACATCATATGAGGCTACCAGCCAAATAGCACTAGACTGCTTACAAGCCTAACTGTGTAACAACACAAATACCCTTACTGAGCATAGTTGGATATTTGGGTTTAGCAGAGTGAGGTTGTGAACACCACTAACTGGCCCTGTCCATGAGGGAGCATACAACACTGTATAGTACATTTTGTAGTGTTTTATATATGTGTGGAAAAAGTACTGAGGCCCCAGGGTTGTAGTACTTGTTGGGGGGGACAACATATGTATGTATTGTAAATATATATTACAAAGACATGCATCTGGAGCATTTCTCCCCAGGCCTCCGCTGAAAATTGGCTTTGTTCCAAGTCGGACTTTCCCGGTTAACAAATGTTAAATAAATAAATAAATGATGTATAGTTATATTGGGCCCTTAGTTTGCAATGTTTCCATGTGTTGTATTATGTCATACTTAGGAAATGGACAATAAACAACAATAATAAAGCATCATCTATACAATTTCATAACATAGCTAGCAGTGGATTTGTGCAATGGTTAACAAAGTGTACACACATGTGAGATACACCTGTTTGCACATAGGTAAGCAGTGTTTAATTGTGAGCCATATTGCTACTGTCTCACATTTACTATTATCTAACAAATACCTCCTAGTTATCAGCACCACATTTCCATGATGGTAAGCAGACAGCAACAGTGACAAGCAATGCAATTTTAGGGTTATTGCATGTACATGCAGTTGTGTATGTGTTGCTGGCAAAAGTGAAGGCCATGCCAGTTCAGATAGAAGGAATACATGTACAGCACTATAGTACACAGTATACCTGCAGTCATACATTTGATGATAAATGTTATAATACATAGATTACTAAATCAATAAAACTAATACTGTATGGAATTTGCTGTTTTCTAACTCAGTATGGCAGTCCTACAGTTACACCTGTTTCCACAAGAAGGTTGAGAAGACAGTTGTCTGTGTTGCACTTCATTGCTGTAAGCTGCAGTGTCACAGCAAGTAAATCAAAGGTTGCGCACCGTGTACTAGAGCCCAATACCATCTGTACTCCAGGCCGAGTTTTCGCAATTGCCATTGAGCATTAATTGAATCTATCTGGTTCCTATTTTTGGTTGTCTGCTTCCTAGGTGGTTTGGTTTTTCCTGTGTCCACAATGCTGCATTTTGCACAAACCACATAAGCAAGCCAAACCTGAATTTATTTGCTCTGCACTTTCACTTTTTGTGCTACATGGCATATCTTGAAAAATGGAATTTAAAACAAGAAAAGTAGAAAAAAAAGGAGATATACATGAAATGGGCAAGAGCGATGTATGAATACACAGTAGAAAATGATAGTACACATAAGATATTTCTACATAGTTCAGGATTTGAGCTCTCACACCAATGCAGCTTCAGAAAACAGAATGTATGCCTTATTCCTCTTTGCCACACAAATGGCTTTGCAGCAAAGACCTGAAGTCACTTTTCACACAACCAAGTACATCTGAATGTAGACTGCTATCAAACCATCAGCTGTGAGTTGTACATTTAATTCTCTCAATTATATTTGGACTTAGTGCACTTAGCGATCACACAACCTGTTATGATTATGCTTGCAATATACAGCTCTGTCTTACATGTCTGTGTTTCTTGGTACTTCATCAGTTACCTGACCATTAGTGTGAGACATGCAGTGTGTAAGCTGTTCCATATCATTGGCCTTAAAATGTATGAGGATATTAACTGGGAGTTATATGATATGCAGTTGCGAGTAACTGAAGGCCAGTTTGGATTGTACTAACAGGCATATACTGCTCTTTTGGAGGGAGCATAGCTGAGTTACTGTTATGGCATGGACAAGGGTACACTGCTCTTTTGGGGGAGACAAAGCTCAGTTACTGTTATGTCAGAAACAAGCATAGCCTGTTCTTGTGTTGTGGACCAAAGATGTTACTGCTATGGCACAAAGACATGATTCTCTTGTTACTGTCCTTGTTCTCCATCCAGTCTGCTGTTTGATCTTGAGAAGGGTTGTGAAGTCAGAAACTGCAATGTGTATCATTACTTTTTAACTAGTCTCTTTAATTATTTACCAGAACAAATAATGTATGGTGCTAAACTGAGGCCATGCAGTGATCATCAATATTTTTGAGAGGTATGATTACATGAATCAATGATATTTATTTATTTATTTATATATTTATTGACCGGGAAAGTCCTCTGGGCTCGAGACCCATTTTCAGTGGAGGCCCGGGAAGAAAAGCTACAAGTTACATGAAAATCATTACATGAATTTGTAAAGAAACAATTACTTATAAAGCAAGTCTAATAATACAGAAAACCATCTAAACAGCACATATGTTGTAAAAAGGCACAGTACAATAACAATGGAACATTAGCATGTAGGAAAATTATACAGTTAGAAATATTTAACAATACAGCTCAGTTTTTTTTTTTGGGGGGGGAGTAGGAAAAGGGAAAGGTAAGTGCAGTGGGAAGGTAGACTTAGAGAGTTAAAATTAAAGGTATGATAGATATAGTTAGAATCTTATAATTAGGTGGTGGGAATATGTAGATTATAGGTGGCATGTATTTAATTATGTATTAAAAGTAGAAAGTGATAGAAGAGAAAATGTGTTAAGACAGTTATATAGATGTGTGGACTACGATACTAATGATTAGGGATAACTCATATGGTTATCTGAGGCCTATTGCTTACTATTGGACACCTATAAGTCAAATAAGCCTCTACTGTCACATGTTAAAATACTTTTTGTACAAATCCACCACTATTTACTTGATTACTGTACCAAGTTACAAAAAAACAAAGATATGCCATAATATTATTCAAGAATACAGTCTAGGTTCAGGACTTAGCTTGCAAATGCAGTTGTTGACACAATTTTAGTTCAGGGCCGACTCTGTCTAATGCAAGCAGTACATGGGGAGGTAAAGGTTATGTCAGCTACCTGGCATCAATTTTACTATATGCATGTGAGTAGGAAAAATGTATTAGGCATCCAGGTGGTCAGTGAATGTGCTATGTGTTGTCTCTTAGCCAAAGCAAAGGCATACTGTACACGCCTACGGCTGCCACAAGGCACAGCAGCTCTGAGTCCTCCTCTGACTGTGGCTGTGGTGACCTAGGCATTGGTGAGGGAATGTGTGCCCCATTCACCTTGGAGATCCTGCTGCAGCTGTTTCCACAGGACCAGATTGTATAGCATAGCACCTACTTTGAAGACTTGTATACATGTACATGGATTATACTGCAGGGCTCTGTATCTAGGCACCAGAACAGTGACTTCAGCATCCCAAACACAAGCTCTATAATGTTTCTGGTTTGAGCATGTGCCTCATTATGGCATTCTTCGGTGGCTGTGTGTACACTTCTGATGGGTGTCATCAGCCATGGTTCCAGTGCATAACCAGCATTCCCCAGTAAATAACCTTGTGGGATGTCCCCTCCCAAGTAAACAGCGGGTGCAGCTGTAATGTGTGCCAGATGTGGGAGACATGATAACTGCCATGGTTGCCAGCACATACATTCAAGATAATTCCCTGGGCATAACGCATGACTTGGCAGTTGATGGAGTGGTATCCCTTGCGGTTAATGTAGATTCTACCCTGCTCACCAGGTGGTGTGTTAATGCGTACATGAGTGCAATCTATGGCACCCAGTACTTCAGAATAGTGTGCTATATGGTAAAATTGTCATATTGCTGGCCCTCTCTTCAGAACTACCAGGAAAACATATGTGCTTACTGGCATGTAGGAGCATAGCATCCAAGAATTGGTGGAGACTTCAGGATGCTGATGCCTGTGATACACCCATCATGTCCCCAGTTGGTCTTTGAAAAGTACCTGTAGCTAGGATTCTAAGGGCTACACATATCTTAGTTTCCACTGGGATGGGTTCCCCTCAGTTGGCTCTGGCTCTGAGTTGTGGGTGGCAGAACTCACAGAGTTTTTGTACTGTGTCCCTGTCCACCCTGTAGTGGTCTAAAATCTCCAGGTTATGTAGCATCTGATAAGTTACCCTGGGCCTGAACACTCTTCCCCTTCTTGGCCTAGGCCTATTGTCACCAGCATCAACAGCATTGGTTTCAGCCTCTAGCATGTACATATGGAGTAAAGCTGCAGCAGCCCTTAGCATTGTGTGCCATTAATATTTCCTCATCTCTACTCCAATGGTATTGAATTATTCAAGAAAAAACAGAATGGAGGCTACATGGATGCGCTATAGCTTGTTGAATAGCTCCACCATGTTGGAATGGTTCATTAAAATGCAATTCACCTGCTTATGCTGTAATTAGCATCTTTTAAACACAACTACCGCTTGCTCATTAATGCACTATGTGCCCTTCCATGCACCTCCATGCAACACCGTGCACCTTCATGCAAATAAGGTAAGTACAGGCAAAACTGGTATTACTTTCCTCTGTTCCTGTGATATCACACAAACATGGAACACAAAAAGTGAAGGAAAGGTAGCACACCCTCTACTAGAACCCAGGACCATCTATACTCTAGCTATACACATACAGAAGGAAAGGTAGCACACGCTCTACTAGAACCCAGGACCATCAATACTCTAGCCATACACATACACATGATGCCACTGGAATAGTTACTTGAGAAGTACAGTGAAACTTGCCATTCATTCTTCCATTCCCGTGATTGTGCTGTGCCACGTCATGCAAACAATGACAAAAATAAAAAATAAAAAAATACTTAAACCAGACAGAAGCAATGCATTTTAACAAAACATTCAGAAGATGAAACAGAACTTTTGCATTGTACACTGCTTACATGCACTTTCACCCTTCACAGACCTACATGTACACCTCTGTAAGTGCAACTTCAAAACTTTATTAAGTTTGGTCTTGTTTCTCCTTGTTGGGTATTTCCTGTGAAGATGTGAGGTTCTTTTTTTGTTCTTACAAAGTTGTATTAGCTTGAAGCTCCACCATGTTGGAAGTATATTCCTAGTGATTGTGTTACATTTTACTTCATCTGTCAATTCAACATTATCACTTAGGAACTTTTTCAGATTTTTGTGTCCATAAGCTCTATTCATATTATTTAAACCTGACTAGTCGTTCAATTTTAAATCCTCCCTTATCTGAGTTTAATTTAATTTACCGTAGTAATACTTTTAAAAGTATGATTTAAGATTTTAGCTTTATGAGTTAGACATCTGAGACAAAGAGATACAATGAAGAAGCTTTAATTACTGAGGTTGTCTGTGGAGAAAACTGAGTGATGTTGTTCTGTCATTATTATGGCTTTGCAAGACTACTGTAATTTGTATGAAATAATGTGGACTAATTTACTCTGTACATACTGCTGCATGGAACAATGTTGAAATGTACTGAATGTCCATTATTTTCTTATCAGAATTCAGTGTTTGAACTGCACAGTTAACAAAGTGGTTATGACTGGATGGGGTTGTCTACGAAAGAAAGTAACCGATTGTCTTGCAGTTTGCTCAGATTAAACAGTCACTAATCTGGTGTTGTAGGACTAGTGTGCACCTGGATGAAAAAAATGAAACATTTTACTGTGATTAAACTCTGTGTGAAACAAACCTGAAATACATTATTATAGCCATTATTTTATTTTTAAACAGCAGTCAGATATCTGAGGTGTACATGATCGATAAAGTGAATATAACTGATTGCTACAGTGGGACTCTGTTAATAAAAGTGAATTACTCCTGCTGTTCTTTGATCATTGTTAAACAGCAGCCACTAATCAGTTATACCAGGAGTACTATCACATGATGTATTGTGTTTTTTGAAATTGATGCAAAATAAAGTTGCTATGTCGGATACTTATGTCTGCATGTGTGTGTATGTGTGTGAGTGTGTGTGTGCGTGTGTGTGTGTGTGTGTGTGTGTGTGTGTGTGGGTGTCTGTGTGTGTGTGTGTGTGCGTGTGTATTTGTGGGTTGTGCATGTGTACATCTTGCTCTACATCTTGATTGTCAATGCCGGTATGTGCATGTGATTGAAAAATGACTTCATCTTGTCATAGTTGTGTGTGTGTGTGTGTGTGTGTGTGTGTGTGTGTGTGTGTGTGTGTGTGTGTGTGTGTGTGTGTATGTGTGTGTGCATGTGTCTGTGTGTCTGTGTGTGTGTATTTGTGGGTTGTGCGTGTGTACATCTTGCTCTACATCTTGCTTGTCAATGCTAGTATGTGCATGTGATTGAAAAAATCACTTCATCTTGTCATAGGTGTGTGTGTGTGTGTGTGTGTGTGTGTGTGTGTGTGTGTGTGTGTGTGTTTGACTGTATGTGTGTGAGTGAGTGCATGCATTGCATGTGTATATTTAAAAAAAATGACAGCACAGATTTTTATCTTCAGGAACATATAGATCTCTTCTGAGTAGCAGTAAAAATAAAAAAAGTAATTATCTTTCAAAAATAAGGCCTAAAATGTGTCACAGAACATTCAGCCACTGAAAGTTTCTGGGACCCTTACACTAGGAATTGTGTAAGTGGATTCAGACACAGGAATAGTAGTAGACTCTGCCCTGAATCATACCTAATTTAAAACTAGGCCTGCTAAGAGACGTATACAGAAAGTTGCTTTAGCTTTTGGGTTGGGGAGGGGATAGGGACAATGTTATAATTATTTCTTTAATTTTCTCACAGTTAAACATTGTGGGCATAGGTTCATAGGTTCATAAGCTAATACCAGGCTTGATAATACTAGGTTGACGCAGTGGACCATTGAATTTACAAAGGTGTGAAAGTAATACTAGACCCCCGACAAGATGAATTACTTTGAAACTAGTTTCATCCTCTTTCCATAAAGGCCTGAGGGTCCAGGACAGACTCCCGACAGAATAAATCACTTTGGACCTAGTACGAGTAATGTACCCTTTCCATCAGGGCTTGAGGGGCCAGACAAGTGTTTTACTAATGATTGTGCACCCTGTAATTCAGGCTGTACTAAAAATGTATAAGAGAACTATTATGCTTTCCATCCAGGGGGATCTATTCCATTGAAGAGGTGTACTCTGTGATACGATATCTATTATGAGAACAGGTCCTTTATATTAGTGTGGAGTGTTTAGGGTGTTATTAGTTATGTTGCTGTAAAAGAAATTCTATAGGATTGGATCATCTGAGGCACTGTAGGCTAGGTAGGGTTCTCTCAAAAGTTGATAGGACACAGAAAAGAATGAGTGAGAGTGAGAGCAATTTAAGACAGTTAAGGTAGCTCAAGGTGGACATATCACTGAGTGTCTTAGTAAGAAAACACTGTGGTCTCTTGAGCTGTTTCATTTGCTTAGGTAAGTACGTACTGTCACTCGTGTTGTGTATATTCAATAAAATGACGAGGTTGGGTGTTCTTTTAAGTAGTTTATTACACACAAACACATCAGGGTGAAGAATGGTAACATGAAACTTAAACAAATTAATTAACTGACTGACTAGTACACACATGCATGCTTACACCTTGGCTGCTCACTACAAAATGGCACCTGCTCAGTACTTATGTGCACGTTTCTGCTAACTGGAAAGCTTCTTAAACATATATTACACACTCTGATTTACATCCTCCCTCTTTACTAAGTTGTCTTGTAATGATATTGACATTTCGGGTTCATATTATAAGCACGAAAACTGAATCGCGCGAACACGTATTGAGTGACACATAAAGAGCGAAAATTCACAATATCAAAGGTATGAACAGATACCGCTGTAGGGAATTCTTCCCTTTGCTTCAATGGAGTGTGATCTCGGAGTTGGTATATTTAAGTAGGGGGTGTGGGGGGTGCAGGGGGGCTTGCCCCCCTGCATACAACAGTTAGTGACAGTATTTGTTTGTTGGTTTTGTCGTGTTTGGGATTCAATGTTTTGGGCTTTCGCCCTTTACGTGTCGCTCAATACGTGTTCGCAGGATTCACTTTTGATGCTTATAATATGAACCTGACATTTGAATAGGCATGCAAATTATACAGACAATAATGAACAAAACAACATTCATGTCCAGGTTGCCATGTACCTGGAAATGCAACCTGCTCTTGTAATGTAATAGTTAGGACTGGGTTTAGCAATGGGGACAGTCACCGGTGAATGTTCTGCTTTAAGACTCTTGGGGATATTCTGAGGAACAGGGATCTGAAACGGGAAATTGGATAAGTCACTCTGAAAACTAGTCTTTAATACAAGCAAGATGCTGTAACACTGGCTAGACTACTAGTAATAAATGCTTCTGATTTCTCCTAAATTCTATTCCTTGTGATTCCACAATGTACTGTCTTGGCTCTTGACACAAACTTTTCACAAATCCAATCCAGTCAAAACCTTTTGCAGTCTGCATCCTCACTATCTCCCCTTCTTGTAATGGATAGAGCGGTTTGCTGGTCTTATCATAATAAGACTTCTGGGACAAATGCTTTTTCAGGAGTTGTTCTTAGCACATGTCGAGTGGTAGATTGCTAGCATCTTCTCCGGCTCAGCTGGTTAATCTGGGAATCTTGAGACAATGCTATAATTGTCCCATGTACACAGACAACCCTCTCCTCCTCCCAACAAACACAAATACATGTGAGAGATGCAACTATATAGCTAAACTGGAGGCTGAACTCTCTCAACTCAGGACTAGCAAGACCAGACAGGAGGAGAAGGTAACCACACACACAACAAACCCAGTCACACATAGACCTACCCCCAACTGCAAATCAAGCACATAATAACACAAAAACATACTCGGAGGCACTATTAAAAAACTTACCAAAACAACAGAGGCTCCCAAAGCAGACACCCAAAAATCCACCACCTCAAAACATAACACATGCAACACATACTTCAATAAATCGGTGTGTCAATAAATCACAGCTCTTAAGGCCAAACACTATGCCTGATATACTAGTGATAGGTGACTCTATAGTCAGACACACTGACATCCCACTTACCAGGCTGAGCAAGGAGAGGGTAACGGTAAGCTGCCTATCGGGGGCTAGGATCCGCCATATAACACACGCACTCAGGTCACTCAAAAGCACGTACAAATATGACTCCGTCATTGTCCATGCTGGCATGAATGACCTGAGACGTACCTCCTTGGACTACATGAAAAGAGACATTGAGGAGCTCTCTGATTATGTAGCCCAGGCTGGTATGACCCTGACCCTGAGCAGCATCCTGCCCTCACCAAGAATGATGCCACAATACAAAGACAAGATGATCAGCTTTAATAATTGGCTCAATTACTGGTGTCATTCTAGGGGGATCCAATGTCTGTCCGCTTGGGATGACATGCTGGACAAGCCACGCTGCTTCGCAAGGGACGGCTTGCACCTGTCACCACTGGGCTTCCGGATATTGGCTAAGGCTCTTGCCACCCCCATAGTGCCTTTTTTAGGCAAGGCTCAAAAGACGAACCCAGCTCCTTAGAAAACAAAAATGGAAAAAAATTAAGGGTAATGCTGCTCAACGCCAGAAGTCTAAATCTCAAGATGCAGGCTCTCGAAGCACTCCTCAGTATGGAGAACATCGATGTCTGCGCTGTAACCGAGACCTGGTTCAAGGCTTCTGAGAGCACCCCAGTGCTACCAGGCTTTATCTCATATCATGCTTTTTGGTCCCAAAACCCGAGCCGAACCACAAAAGGAGGGGGATTGTCCATATTCATCAAGGATACCCACACCTCTAGGTTAGTGGCAACTCATGAAGCATCGGAGACCATCCAGGTGCAGCTAACCATAGGCAAAACTGCTATACAACTGGTTGTATGTTACAGACCACCCTCCCAATCTCAAGAACCTCACTCAGCCTTCCTGAAGACATTGGAAGATATCAATGTCTCACCAAATACCATCATATTGGGAGACTTCAACTATCCTAACATAGACTGGGTGCACTATTCTAGCCCTAACACCCTAGCCCAAAGGTTCCTGGAATTCATAAACTCAAATGCAATGGAACAGCTAGTCACCTCTCCCACAAGGGGAGATAATATACTAGATCTGATCATCACAAACATGGGGACAAAATGCTCCACACCGGAAGTATTGTCCTCACTGGTGAGATCTGACCACAAACTAATCACCCTGGATATACATTTACCACCTCCACCCCCAGCACAAAAGACTACAGTGAGAAACTTCTCAAAAGCCGACTTTACACTTCTCAAGACTGAGATGGTATCATTTAAGCCCTCAGGGCCAATGGAAACCACATCCCACAATGCTGAATCCTACACAAATGCTTTCTACGGACATCTCCAAGAATGCATGGATCGCACAATCCCAAATAAAACCAAGACCCTCTCCACCAAAGGAAAGCATCCTGTCTGGTGGACCCCAGCCATAAACAAATTGTACAACAAAAGAAGGAAGCTACTGCAAGACAGAGCAAAATCCCATAAAGGGAAGGCATCTCTGATCAGCACTAGTAGAAAGTTACGTTCTCTCATAAAAATATCCAAGGCCAACTTTGAGAGAAAAATCGCCAAGGACACTAAAGATAACCACAAGGCATTCTTCAGTTATGCTAGAAACCTGGGCGGAAACACTCAGATATGCTCAGAGTTAGTACACAACGACAAAAAATTTATCGAACCCACAGATATTGCCAACATTCTGGTAGACAGGTTCAGTGCAAATTTCTCCCCTCCCTCACCTCCAAAAGAAGAAATACTCATCCCAGCTGAATGTAACCTCCATGTCATCTCTGATGTCCAGGTGAGAACCGCCCTCAACAAAGCAAAAAACACAGCATCTATGGGACCTAATGGTATCCCCGGCTGCGTGATACGTGAACTCCAAGAGGAGCTAAACCCGCATATAAAAATGTTATTTAACCTTAGCCTTACTACAGGATATGTACCTGAACACTGGCGTACAGCAACAGTGGTACCACTCCACAAGGGAGGCTCCACTACAGACCCTGGGAACTACCCCCCCATAAGCTTGACCAGCCTGGTTTGCAAAGCTATGGAAAGAATTATTATGGAACTCATAATCAATGACATTTAGGACCTACAGACACTTGATCCCACCCAGTTCGGCTTTGTAAAAGGCAGATCCTGCCTTTTGAACCTGACTGACTTTTTCGAAACAGTCACTAGAGCCATTGATGAGGGCAAGGCAGTCCATACAGCCTACCTGGACTTGGCTAAAGCCTTCGACACAATACCCCACTCAGGGATCATTGAAAAGCTAAACAGCTTAAAAGTAAATCCATATGTCACAAGATGGGTTGCAAACTGGCTAAAGAACAGAACCCATAAAGTCAAGATTGCGGGAGCCATGTCAGACTCAAAGCCAGTCACAAGTGGTGTCCCACAGGGCTCTGTCCTGGGACCCCTCTTGTTCGGCATTTACTTCTCAGATGTGAAAGCAAACATGGGAGGGTTGTGGCTGACAAAGTTCGCAGATGACTGCAAACTAGGCGCCATAGTCGATACACCAGCTGACACATACATCCTACAGAAAGGCCTCACCGAAACGGACAACTGGTGCCGGAATCACTGCCTTAAACTGAATGCCAAGAAATGTATAGTCATCCCCTTTGGAAAAAACAAAATACCCACAAATTATCACATAGACAGTAACCCATTGAGTACCGAAAAAGTAATCAGAGACCTGGGGACCCAAGTTGATAGTGACCTCTCATTTAACACCCACATTGCCAAAGTGGTTAGAAAGACTTTCTACCTTGCCCACCTTATCATGAAGGGGTTCACATCCAGATCAAAGGAGGTCATCGTGCCCCTGTACTCCTCCCTTATCAGGCCCATGATTGAGTACAATGCCCCATTTGGTATGTACCTCACCCGGCACTTACAACAGCTGGAGAGACCCCAGAAGTACCTCACCAAGAGGATCAAGGGTTTCCAACATATGTCATATGCTGCCAGGCTAAAGAAACTCCAGCTCTATTCAGTAGCATACCGCCTGCTCAGAGGTGATCTGTGCCTGACATACAAGGCCATGTCCAACCAGGAATTGATGGACATGCTCCACCTCAAAAATCAAAATCCATAAGAACCACGAGAGCCAAAGATTTAAACCTCAGTACAAACATGAATAGAACATGCTGGAGGGACAGATTCATAACTCAGAGGCTTCCCATACTCTGGAACAAAATCCCAGTCCATGTTAGGCAGAGCCCCTCACTGACTCTCTTCAAGAGAAATCTTGACGAGTGGATGGGAGATCGTAGGTTTACCCTGGGGGTCACCCCTGTATTGCTACTTAACAGAGGCACAGTAAACTAATTTTAATAAGTAAGGGGGTCTTCAATGTGTCACTACTAGACAAAGGCACAGTATTCTAAATTTATTCTATACACCTTAGTACCTCTACATGGGGTGGCAAAAGCCACATCTCTAGGGCTAGGCTTGCAAATGCCTCAGGGCAGATAGCCTAGTACTAAACTATGAAACTATGAAACCAGCAAATTGCTACTGATTGGCAGTGTGGTTCTAGTTTGTCTTGACAGTAACCTCTGGGCAGGTGAACCAAGAAGACTGTCGAGAGGTATGTTTCTGAGATTAAGCCAATTTAGAAAAACATCAGTATTGTCATATTTAGATTTTTCCAAAAGCTGTTTTGCACTTTGAACTGCACATTCTGCCAAGCCATTTTACTGTGGGTATTCAGAACTACTTGTAACATGAACAAAGTCTCACATTTCAGCAAATCTCTTGAGGTGCTGACTTCTAAACTGTGCACTATTGTCAGAAATGACTTTCTGCGGACTGCCATGGACAGAAAAATGTCTCTTCAATTTAATAATGGCAATATTGGATGTTAGGTTAGGAAGCAGGTCAATCTCAAACCAATCTGAATAAGAGTCTACTAATAACAAGTAATGTTGACCATTCCATTCAAAAATATCAGTGGATACTGTCGACCAAGGTAGTTCAAGAATCTGGCTTAACTGAAGTGGTTTATTTTGTTGATGCAGCTTTGTACTATTACATACGGAACAAGATGAAAGTGCTCTCTCAATGTCTACTGACATAGAAGGCCAAAATACTAGTTCTCTCACCCTTCATTTGGTAGAATCAGTTCCAGGCTGACCACTGTCACTCATCTGGTCAGGATAAAACAGACGAACAGTTGTGGGTTTGGTTCAAGAAGCTTTATTATATACAAACACATCAGGTTTGAGGCTTAGTAACTTAAACTTAAATAAACTTACAAACAGACTGACTACTGCACTCATACATTTTAACACTCTGGCTGTTCTCTCAAAATGGCACTGCTGCCTGCACGTGCTGTCTATTTATATGCACATGCACTCACTTTGAAATGCTTCTTAAAGTTACAACAGACATGCTGTTCTACATCCTTCCTCTTTGAGAAATGTCATGCACTGAAAATGGCAACATTCACTGACATGCAATTGTATAGAAATGATCCTATGACATGTAATTATACAGAACTAATTCTTTGACACGCAGTCATACAGAAATAAATACAAATAAAACAATCATGTCCAGGTTGCTGTGTATTTTACACTAGGTTTAGAAATAGGACCTGTTTGTGTGACACAAATATTAGAACTGGGTTTAGCAACAGGGACTGTCTTTAATGAATGTTCCATTTCAGGAACATGGGACATCATCAGGAATGCGAATAGGTACTGAGACATGTCCTTCAACAGGAACATTATCTGGATTGCTCTGAGATCTAGAGTCTGTATCACAGGAATGATGCTGAGGTATCGATTCAGACACCAGAAGAAGATGCCTGCAATTTGTTCTGTATTCTATATCTTCAGATTCCACTAAGTGGGATCTTGGCTCAGCACGTATACCTCTCACTTGACCAATTAGATCAAAACCTTTCATTGTTTTCATCCTCACTATCTCTCCTTCTTTCAATGGGTAAAGATATCTGCACATTTTATCATAGCTAGACTTCTGAAAGGAAAGTTTTTTAAATAGTTGGGCTTTGATTAATCTGGTGTTTTTAGCATTAGGCACCAACAAACTGGAACTGGTAGGCAAGGTTGTTCTGGTTTACCAAGACAGAAGTCTCTCAGCAGGTGAGCCAAGTAAGTTGTCACAGGGTATATTTCTGAGATTAATTAAATTCAAAAAGATATCAGAACTACCACACATTGACCTCTCTAGTAATTGCTTAGCTCTTTGTACTGCATGCTTAGGCAGGCCATTTGACTGGGGGTCATATGGATAAAGTCCCATTCTTTTGCAAATTTCTGAAATAACTGACTGGTAAACTGAGCACCGTTGTCAGAAATAACGTTGTGTGGACTACCATGGACTGAGAAATGATGTTTCAACACAGTAATAACAGCACTGGAAGTTAGGTTAAGTAGTAGACAGATCTCAAACCAATTTGAATAAGAGTCTACCAACACTAAGTAATTCTGATTGTTCCACTCAAATATGTCAGTGACTACTGTTGACCAAGGTAGCACAGGAATCTGGATTAGATGAAGTGGCTGTTTTTGCAAATGTGGTTTAGTACTATTGCATACTGAACAAGATGAAAGTAATTTATCAATGTCTGTTGACAGAAAAGGCCTAAATACTAGATCTCTTATGCTTCTTTTGGTAGCTTTGGAACCTGGGTGGCCATGATGCAAAATCTGAGTATATTCATGTTGTAAAGAAGTAGGAATGACAACTTTAGGACCTTTGAAAATGATACCATCTTCCATCAACATCTCATCTCTGTAAGAAAAATAGGGTTACTCTTCTGTTGGTACACAAGATTGCTTTGATGGCCATACAACTTTGATGAAGTGGTTAAGCTTTTGCAAAACGGGATCAGTCTTTGTATGATCTCTTAGATCATCATATCTTGTGGTAGAAAAATTACGCACCTCCATGACATCGAAGTCAAAAGTTTCTGCATCAAGCTTTTCTGTGGCATTTCTGGGTGATCTGGATAAGGTACCTGACAGATAAAGAAGTTTTCCTTTTGTATAGACCATTTTGAAGTTGTACTTTTGTAATCTGTGCATCATTCTTTGTAGTCTTGCTGGAGCATAGGCTTCTTTAAAATAGTGACTAAGCTGATGATCAGTCTCAATCTGGATAGCTCAGACATAAATATGATCATGGAACTTCGAACATGCGGACACAATTGCCAAAAGTTACGTCTCAATCTAAGCATACTGCATCTCAGTTTGGGTAAGAGTTATAGATGCATAGGCTACTGGTCTGCCCTCTTGAAGAATAACTGCACCAAGACCGAACTTTGAAGCATTATAGGCAAGAATTAAAGGTTTATTGACACCATAGTATCTCAATGTAGGTGAGCTGTCAATTTTTTGTTTAAGATCATCATTTGCTCACTGGTATCATTCTAACCATGACCAGGCAACATTTTTGCATGTCAGTACTCTTAAAGGCACTGATAATTCATTGAAGTGTGGTATAAACTTGCCCAAATAATGAATCATACAGTACAAAACACTTTTTTGTTTGCCAACAAATCTACTGCATTAACCTTTTCACCACCACTGATACATCATCTACATAAAAGTAAAGTTGCAGTTTTGTATATGATCAACTTGCCTTTTTGAGAAATGTTTATTAATAAATTAATAAGGCTTGCTTGATTTACAAAAGTTTTGAAAGTGGTTCCATTTTTTACACTTGTAGCATTGCTGTCCAAATGCTGAACATTTTTCTCTTTTAGACTCATGATTGCACCACAATTATGACAGTTAACAAAAACACTTGAATTGGGTTTTGCTGACTCACCCTTATGCTTGCACTGAGTATGTCCATTTTACTGAGCCAGTCTTAGAACTTGCTGGAAAGTTATGGGTTCTCCCTGCAAATTCTGCAGGGGCTGCAGCTGACATGTGCTTAATAGGCTTGTTTGTGTTAGCCACGTGCTGCATGCTGTCTACTTTTGCTCTAGAAGCTGCTGAAACCATGCTCATCACTTGCAAGCATATTTGTGTGCGTTTCTGTAAGCTCATGTATCTTACAAATCTCTATAGCTTTGCTCAACATTAAATCACTGTCACAAAGCAAAATCTTTCTCACTGCAGCGTTATTAACACCACACACAAGCCTGTCTTTTATTAACTCGACTCTCAAATCACCAAACCTGCACATTTTTGCTTTGTTTCTCAAGTCAGTAATATAAGCTGCAAAAGTTTCTCCTGACTTTTGGTCTCTTGAATAAAATAGGTGCCTCTCCAACATAACATTTGTCTGGGTGTTACACATTTCTCCTTCTCCTGCATATACTGCTGGTGCATACAAAAATGACCAATCTCTTTCAATGGCTTCTGATCCTGCTAATTTAAGCAAAATAAATACCCTCCTATGTTCATCTTTATCAGAAAAAGATGCTTGTGCGAAAATAGTATTCCTGCTCAAATACTCTCCAATTTGCTACAATATTAAGATCAAACACAAGTGGAATGGGTCAGTGAAATGCCTCTGCCATATCAACATACAGTAATAATTATCCTTGGAATTCTCTACAAACATACACACATAAATGCAAGAAATTTATGCCAGAACTTGTAATTATGCCCAATAGCACAACAGACTCTTTCAAATAACTGTACTTTGTAAAATAAGTCTCTGTAACACAAGAACACTTTGAAACCAGTATACTTTGTGAAACCACTCTTTATCAGTGTAAGAAACATTTTGAAATAACTGCACTCTGCAAATGAACTGTACACAGCACAAGAAACGTCTTGAAATGGTTGTATGTTGTGTAAGAAACACTTTGAAATGACTGCACTTTGTGAATAAAATGTGCATAGCACAAGGAACTTTTCAAAATGGCTGTATTCTGACTGCACTTGGCAAAATAACTGTATTTTGCATACAGTAAACTCTTTGAAATAACTGTACTGTAATAAAGCAGAAACTGCAAGCACTTTGCACAATCTAAGATACTTCAAACAACTCTAGTTATACTTTGAATAGCTCTGGTTAATGCAAAGTAGTAGTGCATGTCAAAACATGGTTGTTTACTAAAAAAAATGCAGTCGCCTTGCTTTTTTATGCTTACTTTGCCCTTTTATTGTATTTGTTATGTTATTTGACTTTTTATCATGCTTGTTACACTTTTCTTGTGCTCATTTTACTTTTAACATGCTTGTTATGCAAGTGGAAAGTTAGTCTGAACATCCACATAAGTATTTCTGATAATTCTATCAAGTATGGTTTTGAATATTTTGTTTAATCAATAATGTGTTTTATGCCTTTTGTTTGATTAATAATGTGTTTTGTGCTACTCGTTTAATTAATAATGAGTTTTGCACTTTGCAAATGCTTTGCATAATTTTCTTTACAAAATAAAGAATTTATGAGAGTTTTGGTTACCTGTGGTTCATTTTTAATCATTTGAACACTGTATCACCCAACCTTCTCAATGTACCTTCACCGTTAACTCTGCACCTCATCTCTTGAAGAAGTTGCACTCTCTATCCTGGTTCTGATACCATGTTGCTTGTCTGGTCAGGATAAAACAGACGAACAGTTGTAGGATGGGTACAAGCAGCTTTATTATATACAAACACATCAGGGCTGAGGCTTAGCAACTTAAACTTTAATAAACTTATAAACAGGCTGACTACTGCACTCATACATGTTAACACTCTGGTCATTTTCTCAAAACGCTACTGCTGCCTGCATGTGCTCTCTATTTATATGCATGTGTCCTCACTTTGAAATACTTCTTAAAGTTACAACACACGTTTTGTTCTACAGCCATGATGCAAGATTTTAATTTACTCTTGTTGCAAGGATTTTGGAACAATCACTTTTGGACCTTTCATGATGATGCCATCTTCCATCAAAATCTCGTCCCTGTAAGGAAAATACTGCTGCACATCTGGTGGCAAACAAGATTGCTTTGATGACCATCATTGACTGATAAAGTGGTTGAGCTTCTGGAGACTTTGATCTGAAACTGTGTGAGTTCTATGTTCATCAAGATGTGTGGAAGAAAAATTTCTCACTTCCATGACTTCAAAATCAGGTTTCTCATTTCATGCTGTTCAGTGTTTTTTTTTTCTGGGATAGCTGAATAAAGTATCAGCAAGATGAAGAAGATTGCCTTTTGTGTAAAACAAGTGAAAATTGTACTTTTGCAATTTCAACATCATGCATTGCAATCTCATAGGAGTTGTGTGCATTGGCTTTTTCAAAATAGTGACCAAAGGTTGATGATGTCTCTCAATTTGAATAGGTCAGTCATAAATATAATCACAGAACTTCGAACATGCAAACCACAATTGCCAAGAGCTCTTTCTCTATATAAGCATACTGCATCTCAGTCTGGGTTAAAGTTCTAGATGCATAGGCTACTAGTCTGCCCTCTTAAAGAATGACTGCACCAAGACCAAATTTCAAAACATCATAAGAAAGAGTTACAGGTTTGTGAACATCGTAATACCTTAAAGTGGGTGGACTGGCAATTCTCTGTTTCAGTTCATCAAATGCTCTTTGGTGTTGTTCTGACAAGAACCAGGATACATATTAGTGTGTCAGCTCTGTGACTGGTGCTGAAAGTCATCTCAAATCTAGGAGGAACTTGCCTAGATAGTTGACTATACCAAGAAAACATTGTAGGGCTTGGACATTGTCTGGAGCTGGAATCTCAAGAATTGCTGTTTGCTTCAAAAGATCTGGTCATAAGCCTGAACTGGTAAACAAATGACCAACATAAGTAACGTCTTGTAGCCTGCATTTGCATTTCTGAGGACTTGGCTTAAGATTCACCTCACAAGCTCATTCCAGAACTTTCTTGAGGTTTCTGTCATGTCTGACTTCACCATTGCGTCCTGTAAGAATATCATTTACTATAATAGCGTATGGATAGCTAGAAAAAAATGTGTCCATCGCATGCTGAAAGACTTCACTGGCAGAGTTTATTCCAAATAGCATTCTCAGAAATCTGCACCTTCCAAATGGTGTACTGAATGTGGTTTGCAATGAAGATTTATCGTCAAGCAAAATTTGCCAAAATGAACTTTTTGCATCTAAGACAGAAAAAAACAGTGGCATTTGGCATAAGAGCAGCAACTTCTTCAACTGTACAATTGGATGATGAGGTTGTTCTAGTGCTTTATTCAAGTCTCTTGAGTCAATATATATTCTAATGTCATCTGAGCTTTTCTTATGAGCTGCCACCTTGGAAGTTATCCATTCAGTTGGTTCTTTTACTGGACAAATTACTCCTTGCAGCACCATTCTGTCTAGCTCAGCTGTGACTATTCTGCATAACTACTGGAACTTTAAGTGGTGGTCTGATAACTGAGCTTACTTCAGGATCTAGCTTCATGGAGTACATAACTGGGAGTTCACCTAGTTTGTCTTCGAAAAGATCAGCATAGGCAGAAAACATACTCTGGGCAAAACTGAAGCTGTTATTCTTTAAGCTTACATGGTGGACTTCCTTATTAAATTAAAGCAGTCCCATTTTCAAACTGTCACTGAGGCCTAATAGTGACTGCACGTATCTCTTGACTATGTAAAACTGCAAGTCATGACTGTTAACATCAGAGTAACATGAAAGTACTATTGAGGCTTTGTTTTGAATTTTTTCAGCATCATAAGCAACAAGCTTTGCACACTTTGCCAAATCAAGCTTCTCACCAACTTTTACTCTAGCAAACATTTCTGCTGACATAACATTGCATTTTGAGCCAGTAGCAACTTTGAGCTCTATGGGTCTTCCTTTAATCTGAACAGTAGAAAATACTTCATTCTTTGCCCACAAATCTATTGCATTGACTATTTGACCAAGCACTGACACACCATCAATATAGAAAGTAGGGTTGCAGCTTTCTAACTGATTAAATTGCCTCTTTGAATGCTCTTTTTTAATAAAGTTTGAGTTACAAAACCTTTTGAAATTATTTTACTTTTTACATTTGTGGCTCTGCTAACCAAAAGCTAAGCACTTTACTCTTTTAGATTCATGATTACCACCACAATTAAAAACAGTTAACTATGAGGCTAGGCAAGGGCACATTCATTGATTTAGCAGACTAATCCTTGTGCTTCACTGAGCATGCTCTGGATTTTGCTAGAAGACTCTGCATTTCACTGAAGCTGCCCCACCATTTGGCCTGTACATTTAACCACATGCTGCATGCTGTCTACACTAGAAGTTGAAGAAGCCACATGTGTGCTTTTCTCATTTTAAGCATATTTGTGTGCTTTTCTGTAAGCTGGTATATCTGACAAATCTCTATGGCCTTAGTCAAAGTAAAATAACTGTCTTGGAGCAAAATCTTTCTCACTGCATTATCTTTAATACCTGTTTTTTATCAACTCATCATTTAAATCATCAAATCTGCACATTTCAGCCTTGTTTCTCAAGTCAGTTATATGTGCTGCAAAAGTTTCACCAGACATTTGATCTCTTGTGTAAAATATGTGCCTTTCCATTATAATATTTGTCTGGGGGTTACACATTTCTCTAAATTTACATTTTAGGCACTCACGGTCTTCCTGGGTTTCAGCAAGTACAACTATATGGCAGTCTTCCCACTTCCCTGCACACACAGCTGGGGCATACACAAATGAATGCTCCCTTTCAATCACTTCTAAACTAGCTAAATTAAGCAGAATAAATGCCTTTATATGTGTGTCTTTGTCAGAAAAAGCAGCCTGAATGAAAATGTCGTAGTCTTGCTCAAACATTCTGCAGTTTTCAGCAACATTATTATCAAATATAAATAGACCGGGTCTGCAAAATCCTTCTGCCATGCCAACAAAATGCTTTTGTAATTATGTAGAAACATACACCAGGTACTTAAAAAATATTCCACTGTACCATAAAACTCTTTGAAATGACCATTTTCTATGAAATAACTGTACTGTAATACTATACAAATTTGCAAACACTTTGCACACTTCAGATATCTTGGATAGCTTTAGTTAAATACAAAAAAGAAGCACACAGTGATAAAATACAGACATTTTCCCTTTTTTGTACATTGTATGTGATTCAGAAGTTATTTCAAATACTTTTTGTAACCATTTCAAGTATTTTTATCAATATTTCATAATTTTAAACATTTAATTTAATTAAGAAGTTGTTTTGAACATTTTTGAATGCTTTATTTTATATTTGTTCAGTAAAAATCATTTATTTATTTATGTTATTTATTTATTTATTTATTTTTTATTGCATTTGTTAACTGGGAAAGTCCAACTGGGCCAGGAGCCCATTTTCAATGGAAGCCCGGGGAGAAAAGCTCCAAAAAGTAGTACAATATATTCTTTTGAGTATAAAACAGCAGTAATTCAGATTAACAGTAATGATATGAAATTAAACAACACTCAACATAGTACAAAAATTTAAGTAAAGGCTAGTACGAAATATAGTATGCATAAATTACATGCCACACAAAATATTATTGCTAGTTCAAAAAGCTTGAGAGTTTTGCAGGATGGAGTTGAGTAAAGTAGAGACTTAAGAGACAAGCCAAAATACTGATTTGAAGGGAGGGTAAAACAGAGAAAGTTTGGATGGAAGGAAACATTGGGAAGCTGTAGCAGTGGGAAAAGGGGTGGGATGAAAATTACTGGATTTAACCAGGGTTCAGACAGGTGCAGAGTCAATTATCTGCAATGTGGGTGAGCAGTTTCTGTTTGAACTCATGATGATGTGAATTTTATTAATTGAAGGATGGAGAGTATTCCAAAGTTTGGCAATTTTATTGGAATAGAGGCAGTCCCTGTAATAGTCGTGTGAATGGGAGACCTTTAGTATAAGTTTATTGGAGGATCTGAGGGACCTGGGGTTGAGAGAGGGTTGGACGAGACAGGAGAGGGCAGGGCAGTTAGATGGTTGGTGAGTTAATTTATGGACTATTGATGGTTGGTTGTGAGCTAGTAGGTTGGGGAGTTCTAGCCATTGTACTTGAGCGAGCACGGTACAGTGATGAGTCCTGTGTGTGTGTCATTCATGTCAAACTTTGCAATTTTGTGATAGCAAGATTCAAACTTGTTTAGTTCAGATTTGTGAAGGTTGGTGAGAATATGGGATCCATAGAGGAGGGTAGAAAGCAGATGAGAATGGGCAGTAGCAAGCCTGGCATTGTGGGTAAGATATGGCCTGGCCCTGTATAAGGTGCCAAGCTTGATGTGGACTTTTTTGATAATCAGAGAGACATGTTTAGCAAAGGTTAGATTCTCATCAGTAGTGACCTCTAGGAGTTTAGTATGAGTTGTGGGTTCAATATAGGTTCCATTTGACGATTGTATTGTAAGAGCGGTGTGACAAGGTTTGTATTTTTTTTTTGAAAATTATTAATTTGGTTTTATTAGGGTTGAGAATTAGTTGCTGTTCTGATAGGTATTGTTCTATACTTTGTAAGGCTGTTTGCATTTTTAATTGAAGTTCATGGGGTTAGGGGGCGGAGCATATAAGGGTAGCATCGTCAGCGTATTGGACAAGATGGCTTGATTGGTTGCAGAGCTGAGGTTGTTATTGAATATTATGAAGAGGAGAGGGCCAAGTATTGAACCTTGGGGCACACCGACAGTGATGGGGAGAAGGGGGGAAAGAGTGTTTTGCCATTTAGTGGCTTGCTGCTGATTGGAAAGATAGCTGAGGAACTAGGACAGAGTGGCTGAGCTGATGTTGTTGGTCGAGAGATGAAATTGATGGAAGATGGTGTCGCAGGCTCTTGACATGTCCAGAAAGATGGAGGAGACTGCTTGGCCTTTATTTAGGAGATGATGAATTGTGATTTTAAAAGAGATTAGAAAAGTGGAAGTACTATGTTTGGGTCTAACACCGTGTTGTGAGCTGGATAAGAGGTTGTTGGAGAGGAGATGGTTAAGGACCTGTTTGTGGATGCATTTTTTGAAAATTTTTGCTAGGGGGGATAGAATGGCAATGGGGCAGTAGTTGGTTATCTCTTTGGAAGAACCACCTTTATGGAGAGGGATGATGTGAGATATTTTCAATAGAGTTGGGACACAGTGTTCAGAAACAGAGCGATTGATCAAGATGGATATGGGGTAGGCAGTAGATGGGCCTTCAGTTTTTAGAAATTCATTTGGGAGCTGATCAGCAGGCAGACATCAGGGTTTAGGTTTGGCTAGGAGAGATCTTATGTAGCTAGTTTGAATGGGTGAGAGGCAAAAGGGGGTGGGATTGTCAGGAGTTGAGGTAGGAAGAGTAAGAGGAGTGTTAGGTTGGTTGCTTAATAGGGAGGTTATGGAATTTATGAAATGGGCGTTAATTTGGGTTGCAATAGCATCTGATTTGTTAGTGGTTTACTGGGGTAGGGGTACGGGAGTGGCATGGGCTTAGGAGATGACAGAATTTATGGGGGTTGTTTTGGTGTTGTTGGCAGGTTTGGAAGTATACTTGCTTGTCTATTTTGATTAGTTTTTTAGCTTGATTCCTTAATTGTTTATAGATAGGCTAGATATGTTTTTGGTGGTGTGGCAATCTGACTAGATTCTGTCTCTATGTTTAAGTAAATGTTTGGTTTCTTTGGTTAACCAGGGCAGAGGCTTGGATTTTACCTGTACTTTTCTAGTTGGGGCTAGATTGTTGAGAATGTTAAGGAAGGTGCTGTTGAAGAATTGTACTGCAGGATCTAGCTGAAGGTATCTACGTGGGCTTCCGTCATGTTGCTGGAGAACCAGGTTAAAAATTGATGGAGAGAAACATTTTTTGCAATGGATGTATTTGTAGGAGATGTTGCATTGTGTGTGTACAAATTTCTGTATAGAAAGGTAGGGGAATGGTCACTGAGTGAGTCGGGAAGGCAGCCTGCTATGTAACTAAGGTTGGGCTTGTTGGTTAGTATCCAGTCTAATGTAGACTGTTTCTTGGAGGGTGTATCTATGCGAGTTGGTCAGTTAATGGTCTGTGTGAAGTTGTATAGGTTGAGGAAGTTAGAAGGGTTATTTGATGTACACATTTACTAATCAAGGTTGAAATCACCTAGAATAATAGTTTCTTGGTTGAAGGTGAGGGAAGCCCATGAAAGTACATTTTTAATGTTGGGTAGGTTGTTGCCAGGAAGGATGTAGGAAGCTATGATTATTATAGATTTATTTGGGTTTATTTCTAGACATGTGGTTAGAATCTCAGTGTTGGGTAGGTCAGGTGGGGAGAATTGGAGTTGTTCAACTTTAAGGCTGTTCTTAAACAATGCAGCTACACCCCCTTCTGTTTATTCTGTCTTGTCTAATAATGTTATGGCCATAAGGAGTAAACTCATTGTGTTTGATGTGTGGCTTTAGCCATGTTTCTGTTATAACTGCTATGTCAGGGGAGTAGGTATCTAAGGTGGCTTGGAATTCACTAGCTTTGTTAACTATGCTACAAAGTTTGAAATTGGTGAATAGCAGATCAGAGTTTGAAGTTTTTGGGAGTGGGGGAAAGGATGGGAGTGTGTGTGAGAAAGAGCAGAGTAAGGTGAGGTACGTAGAGGGGAGGGGGTGTTATTTGGGCCTAGGTTCAGGTGGATATCCGCACACAGTTTAATTTTTGTGATAGAGTGTAGTATGAGAAATGTTAGTTTGATAGCTAATTTAGGGTGTCTGAATGCAGGGGCAGTTGGATAGGAGGTTTTCAGGAGTTTGAAGGGAGCAAGCAGGTAGGTAGAGTTGTTAAATAATTGTGGGAAAATATCAGAAAAGAAGTGGGATAGTGGGCTGATGGTAGTTCTTGGCAGAGTTGGAGAAAGGGTATGTATTATGTGGTACATGTGTAGTGAGGTGGTGTTGTGTGAGAAATAGAGTAAAAGGAATAAGAGACTATTTGCTAATATACAGTTGAGATGGTGCATGGTATGTAATGAGTTTGGGTAATGGAGCTGAGAGGATGTGAGTGGTAGTGGAGAGAGGATAGAGGTAGAGTCTAAGAATGAAATGTGGAGAGAGTGTGGGAGTGAGGAGAGGGTCAGTGGATTTTAAAGTGGATGTTGATAGGTGGACAGGGGAGGGGGTGTGGTAAGGTAGCTATAAGTTAGAGAAAATGGAGGGTGGATGGGAATGCGGGTAGGGTAGGAGAGTGGAGTGAGTCTGAGCAGAGCGAGGGTGAATGGAGTGGATTGCGTCAAGTACTGAAGTCTTTGTGCAAAATAATCAATCTATAAAAGGTGAAAAAAGCTTGCAGAAAAAAATGCCTTGCCTCCGGTTATTTAACATTGAAGTTCTAAGAAGTTGGTATCAAAAAACAGCTTAAAAGAGGATTGGGGAGGTAATAGTTGAGGGAGATGTTGTAATACTTAAAAAATACTGTTGATTATATGCTTCTTTGTGGGTTAAATTTTGCTACACAGCATGTTTCACTGTTGGAAGATACTGGATTGGAAAAAGAGCTGGCCGATTGAGACTTTGCTTAGCCTGAACAGACTGGCCATAAGTTAGACAATTTGCTGCCAGGGTAGATTATAACTGGTAAAAAGAAAAAAAGGATGGGTCCTTAAAAGCTAAGAGAGTCGGGTGGTCATTTCAGGGTGGGGGTTAGACTAGAAAAGCTACCTAGGGAGTGTGCATGCCACTGATTACAAAAATGGGTAAACTGCAGATATCACACCACAAAAAAACAGCTACTAGTAAACTGGGAACCTACACTGCAGGTTGGATGGCAAGTTAAAGTGGTTGCTAGAAGACCGCAGGATTGCCACTGGATTGCCATTGTTTCCAAGTTCGTGAGGTGGGAAAACAACTTTTTTTATTGGCTTTGATAGGGTAACTGCAAAAATGAGGAAAAGGTAGAAAATGAGGAGTGGAAAAAGAGTAGTAAAGGGCAGGAAATTATATGGCAAAGCAGTATAAAAGTGCTAGGCACATTATCAAATTATACAACTTAGGCAAATTGTTGCTTGAATTATAAACTAATGGACTGGTGTTGACCTAGAAAAGCCTGCGATTAACAAGCTAACACAAACTATACAGCCTAGATACCACGGCCGATTTTATAACTACGGCATGTACGTTGACTGCACAATTCAGACCTAAAAACAGTAATTAAAGGTTATATTCTAAGAGAACCAAGTCAATATAATATAGGAACAACTCTTGAAATTGTACAGTCTAGCAGTAAGCTAATGGATAACAGCAAATACAACTCTTGCTCTGGCTATACAATTAGGTAGAGGAGATATGAGCAGTCCTAGCAGAGAAACCAGTGACTCAGGTAAAACAAAGACAATAAAACATTTGCTAACAACTCGAGGCAGCTTAAAACAGTTAAATAAGTGAGCAGGTCACCATGTGTTACTAACAAACATTAGAAATTCATGAAACAAGAATACCAAGAATGGTTAAGTACAGTACATCGCAGGCTGTCATTAAACATGTTAATATGAGAGAAACAAGCATTTCTGGCAGAGTAACAAATGCATCCAGAAGCAATACGTTCTCTATTTAAAACTATGAATCATCACAGCTGATATAATACCAAAAGCAAGTTAGAAACTGAAACAGTAATTGTGCGCAATCTCCAAAATAAAATTTTTAAATGTTACAGTATAGACTTAAATGGCAGGCACACTAACTCCTTGGGTTTGCTGGGGATGCTGATATGGCCGCTACAACAGGAGATTTGAAAATGACGCCATCCTAAGCTAAGGATAAAAGCTACCTCTGAGAGGACCAGATAGATATGTGGGAAGAGACTAGTGTAGAATAACCAATGGAAGGTCTAAGTATTAGGTGGAAGGACAGTTGGGGGCAGTAGAGCGAAGCACTGTAGTCTTTGCCCAAAATAATCAATCTACAAAAGGTGAAAAAAGCTTGCAAAAAATGTCTTGCCTCCAGGTATTTAAGATTGAAGTTCTAAGAGGTTGGTATCAAAAAATAGCTTAAAAGGAGGATTGGGGAAGTAATAGTTGAGGGAGTTTTTGTGGACTTACAAAAAAAAAGACTGTTGATTTTACGCTGCTTTGTGGGTTAAGTTTTGCCACACAGCGTGTTTCACTGTTGGAAGATACTGGATTGGAAAAAGAGCTGGCCAACTGAGACTTTGCTTAGCCTGAACAGACTGGCCATAAGCTAGGCAATTTGCTGCCAGGGTAGATTATAACTTGTAAAAAGAAAAAAGGATGGGTCCTTAAAAGTTAAGGGAGTAGGGTGGTCATTTGAGAGTAGGGGTTGGACTAGAAAAGCTACTCAGGGAGTGTGCATGCCACTAATTACAAAAATAGTTAAATTGCAGATATTACACCACAAAAAACAACTACTAGTAAATTGGGAACCTACACAGCCAGTTGGATGGCAAATTAAGGTGGTTGCTAGAAGACTGCAGGATCGCCACTGGATTGCCGCTGTTCCCAAGTTCATGAGGTGGGAAAACAACTTTTTTTATTGGCTTTGATAGGGTAAACTGCAGGTTGGATGGCAAATTAAGGTGGTTGCTAGAAGACCGCAGGATTGCCACTGGATTGCCACTGTTCCCAAGTTTATGAGGTGCGAAAACAACTTTTTTATTGGCTTTGATAGGGTAAATGGCAGACACACTAACTCCTTGGGTTTGCTGGGGATGCTGCTATGGTCACTACAAAAGGGGATTTGAAAAGTAAGTTTTAGTACCTGGAATTCGTTTATGACCTGTTTGTGAGTCGTTTGAGCAGGAGAGAGTAGAGACAATCCACTCCTGTATATTCCTCTAAGTTTAACTGTGTGCCTTATGGTTTTGACTCTGGATCCCATTCTGACACTATGTTGCTCATCTTGTGTGTATTCAATAAGACGAGAAGATTGGTTCATTTAAGTAGTTTTTTTTACATACAAGCACATCAGGATGGATAGCAGGAACATTAAACTTAAATGAACTAGCTAACTGACTGACTAGTACACACATGCATGTTTACATCTTGGCTGCTCACTTCAAAATGGCAATCTTGCTTGCACGTGCTCAGTAAGTCAAAAGCTTCTTAAAGGTATCTCACACACTCTGATCTACACATACCAAAGGAGGCATTATGGTCTATAACTGCCTTCATAATGGAGGATTAGATGGGGGGATGACTTCCTTGGATCTAGAAGATATAACCATATTGATCAGTCTGGCTATATAAAAGCACTTCCTAACAACAATGGTAACATGGTGGTCTAAGCTTAGTTCATTATAAATGAAAGTTCCCAAGTCCCTAATGACCAAATCAAGTTTTTTTCAGCAGGGGGCAGGTATCAGGATCGTGGGTGCCTCGGTTTGCCAAAGGTGACATTGCATTTCTTGACATTTAGTTGTTAAGTCTTCCTGGAGAATCCAGTGGTCATTTGGAGTGTTTATGACAGCTCCCAGTTCACAGTCATCAGCAGTCTTTGTTAGCCACAGGCCCTTGATATTGGCTTTGATGTCAGAGAAGTAGATGCCTAAGAGGAGTGGTCCCAGTATTTATCCCTGGGATATACTGCTGGCAACTATTCTTTTGATTAAGAGTGTTCCTCCAACACTAATTGGCTGGATTCTGTTGGTGATCCAGTTTGCTATATGGCAGGTAACATAGTGTTTTATATTTAGTGTGATTAGCTTATCAGTGATACTAGAATGTGGATGGTATCAAAACCTTTGGCTATGTTCAGGTATGCTGGGTGAAATAATATTCCTAAGTCCAATGCCTTAACAACTTGATCAAAAAAAGCCACCAAGTACAGGAGGCAGAATCATACCTTATTGCTTTTGGGTCCAGGTTTTGAAGACTGCCTATGTCCTTGTTAATGAGGTGTGTAATAGTGTACTTCATTGCTTTACAGATAAGGCTAATGAGACATATGTATAGTTTTCTGGATCAATAATGGGTCCCCATTTGTAGAGCAGGATGACTGAAACAGTTCTCCATTCTTCTGGTTTAAATCCAGTAGACAAGCTGGGGATGAATAGACTTAATGGTGAATCAGCCAATTAATGACTGGTGCTGGCAAGACTTCAGCCTGGCACATTTGCCAAGCTTATGGTGCTAGTGTTTTTAGCCTTTGAGAGACTACTTAGAGGACTTGCTCAGAGGTGATCAGGGGGTGGTATAGCTAGCCATTCAAATGTGCTTCAGATAACTAGGCAGAGATAGAGGAGTAAAGTTTGAGCTAAATTTGATGGCTAATATGTTAGCTATGTCTTCAGGGCATGAGTATGTGGTGCTATCTTGTATTAAATTAAAGCATTATTGGGTATTGCTTCTGAGGTTCCTGACATTGCAAAAGAAGACTTTGTTTTTATCCTTAAAATGTGTGACAATTTTTGATCAGACTAACATTTTAGTAAATGTAATTTTGTTTCTAAGTTCTTTGTCAATCTTTTTGAGTTATTTTTTTTTAGCTAATGGGGTGTTAATTTTTATTTTACATGCTATCAATTTCTTCCTCTTATTGTATAGTTTGTTAATGTTGAGGGTTCCTCCACATGGGTATGTTCTTAAATTTGCCACCATATTTATGCCTTGTGGGGACTGAAGCTTCAATGCAAGCCTGAAGGTGAGCACAGAACTTATCCATGAATAATGCTGCTTATGATGTAGGGTCATAGGAATTAGGAGGGTGTTTGAATTTAAGTCTAAGTCCAAGGAAGTCATTGTTCAACTGCATTTGCCATTCATTGGAACTATCATTGAGTACAATTCCTCCTTTGGTATGTATCTAACCAGGCATATCCAACAATTGGAATGTCCACAGAGGTTTCTCACTAAAGGAATAAAGGGTGTAAATAAAATATCCTATGCAGACTACCTCAAGGCCCTATTCCTGTAGTCTGTCTCCTACAGGCTTTTGAGGGGAGATCTATGCCTGGCATACAAGGTATTGGCAGACCCAACTCTGCTGGACATCTTGAATATCCACAAAACAAACAGCACCAGAATTGCCCATTCTAAAGACTTAAACCTTGCCTATGATATACGTAAATAGGACCTGCTTTAGAGATAGGTATGTATCCGAGAGACTACTACATCTATGGAACAGGATCCCCATCCATGTGAAGCAGAATTCCTCCCTAACCCAATTCAAGTGCAACTTGGACAATTAGAAGGGAAACCAGAAATTCATCCCCGGTTTCGCACCTATGTTTTTAATGAACACAGGTAACCTGTAAATAGTTCATCTTCCAGGTCCATGCTTACACTTATCAAGGGTATCAGAAGTTGTGAGAGATTTGGGATGCAAAACCAGGTTTAAAAGGTCCTTGTGGTTATTAGCCCAATAAACACCTATGAACGTATGCACGTATCAACAGGTCATGAGTTATTTGGAGTAGATTTGCTTTGGAGTAGTCTCTCAAGATGGAAAGGTTATGGGGTAACATGGGTCTTGCACTTAGAGTAAGCATTAGTACACAGCGGTCAGATATGACCAGTGATTTGGTAACTATAACTGCTGAGCAAAGGGGACGGGGGCTAGGTTGATAAGAAGCCAAGTTCAATATTTTCAATGCCTTCATTAGGGTTTAAACTAACTGATCAAAGGAGTTAATATTACAGAAGTTCATGAAAATTTTGGGCATACTTATTTGTGATAGTATAGGTTCCCTAGTTTATGGAGGGGTAATTGAAGTCACCCTTGAGGATAGTGTTAGGCTCTATAGTAAAGGATGTTAATTTGTTTAGGATGCTAATTTGCATAGATATGCCTCATGCTTTGCCAGGATCATGGGAATATAGTAGTTGGCAATGGGTTTTGTTTATTGTGAGAAAGATATGGAGGAGTTCAATGTTATTGTCCTGGTGATGAACTGGATTCTTAAGAATATAGATTGTCTCCCGCCAGTTACACTTTCAAATCTGGTATGCACAGGTGTTTGCTATATCTTCCATGGGGCTGTGGTCATTATTTTCTAAATTTTTCTCACAAACCTTAGAGATGTGCATGTTTGACTAAGTTAGTAGTACTGGCAGACAATATCTCTCAACCTAAAACCGCATATTATGAGTACAGTGGTAGAAAAGGTTTGGGACAATTTATGGGAGGCCTCTTCGTGGGATGATCAAGCTGATTTACCAGGCCATGAGCACCCTAAATTTTGACTTTTGGGTTTGGTGGTGGAAAAGTATAATTCAAATGAGGCAGAAAACTTTTGCATTAGAACTGTTTGTCTGGTTATGCTTGCTGTTATTTTTGTGAATTAGAGATCTGACCCTTCAGATGCTGTATTTTGATTTTGCAGTTAAAACATCAAGTCTGATGCAATTTTCATAATCATAAATATAGGAAATGGTTTTGTAACTACAGGATCATATTTCACTTTATTGGTGTGATCAATCTTGATAAGTTTTGCTTGTTATTTTTGGGTTTAAATAGTGAACCGTATTTTGCTTGTACTGTTTTCTTCTTTGTCCATGGTCAATGGCTTTAATAAAATTGTTGTAACAAAAAAAACCTCAGAGTTATGCAGAGTGTTGCGATAACTTGTATGTGGACTGCGGACAGTGTGGTCATTATTTAACTTGCCTCAAATCAAACATCAGAAGGTTACTGTTGACGTACAGTACATGCTGAATACATTATTGTGATCATTATTTTCTTTACTTTCCTCACAATAAAACACCAGATGTGCATAGAGGTGGCTATCTTTTGGGGTAGGGATAAGGAGGCATGCTGCTTATATACATTATCAGCAACAGGTGGAAATATGTTGTTTTTTCTTAAAAATATGCCCCAGACTGACATTAGATGAGAATGTGTTCAAGGAAGGTGGCTACCTTGGTGGTGGTGGCAGGGGTATGGGTGAGGAGGAAAATCTATCTATCTGTCTATCATTCTACCTATCTATCTATCTATCTATCTATCTATCTATCTATCTATCTATCTATCTATCTATCTATCTACCTATCTATCTATCTATCTATCTATCTATCTATCTATCTATCTATCTATCTGTCTATCTAGCTATTTATCTCTCTCTATCTATCTATCTATCTATCTATCTATCTATCTATCTATCTATCTATCTATCTATCTATCTATCTATATATCACAGCAGCTTTTTGAAATATGACTGTTGCCATGTGCAGCTATATTTTCAATCCAGTTTAATATCAGAAAGATACATAGAAGGTGGCTGTCATTTTTGGTGGGGGGTAGAGGGCAGGCACTATTTCAAGATTTGATTTATGTATCCTTCCAAACATTTGTATTCTAACTTTATTGTGAACTGCTCCTTTGTCAGCTCTGAACATTAAGCCTTGGGCACACCTTATTTCTCCCTTGAATGAAAAAAAAGCAAGACTGAATTTATTTCCTTACTCATGATTTTTCTTCAGCCAATCATTGGATTGAAAGATTAGAAAATGGTCTATAATTCATCTCAGAACATCAATAACTGCATGGCTTCTGGGGTCCTAGTAGCCCCAGGACCTCTGGCTTAATTCAGTAATTTCTTCTGCTCTTTTTACAGTGTGGTATGGCCATTTAGTGAGTGTTGAAAGGATGCAGGGAAAACCAAAGTTAAAGAGTAAAAATGAATTCCGATCCTTAGCCATGGTTTCTGCTCCTGCCATCATTGGATAAAAAGGTTGGGAATGAAGCTTTAAAAATATACCTCTAAGTCTATAGAATCCCATGCAATTAGGAATATTTCCTTCACAGATATTAGAGCAGATCTGTAGCCAGTCAGGGTGTGTTGAAAAGATGCAAAATGAAGATGAAGAGTTAGACAAAATGTCAACAAAACACATTGGATCCCTTTGCTTAGGGCTGTGTTTCCTGTGACATTCCCAGTTTCATACCAAAATCTTTACAAAGGACAGGGATTGTTATATTCAGACAATACAAAAGATTACTTTTACATTATCACAAATGAGAGTAATGCTATATAACCTTAATGTTTAAACATTTGTTAACCTGATAAACCCACTGTTTACAACTATGTCTTTTCAGGAGCCACCCAGGATCACTGTCTGCCTCGGGTTATGTAACTTGATCAGTCACACTGTGGGCAAATGGAAATGGCAGGAACCAATCCCACAGGAAGCAGCTTGTTAGCAGAGCCTTAATCCTCCGCACAAAATGCCAGACAGCCAATGGAGAGCTTGTCATAATGGTTAAGGGCTTTACCTCACATTTACAAGATATCGGGTTGGATTCTGATCTGTCATTATTTACTAGCCTTGTAATAGGCTTCAGACTGATACCCAAGTATTTACTTTCCATAGGTGGAGGGTTGGCAAAATTGTTAAGGTTTTAGACTCACTGATACAAGGTACAGGGTTTCACTCTAACCTCAAGTTATTGACTAGGCTTGTAATAGTCTACAGACTAATAAGCTAAGATTTACCTATGAACCAATAATAATGTAATAATACTGTGATAAGTAATGTGCTATGTAGTCCAATGGAGATTAGGTATGCGCAGGTGCTGACATAGTCCAGACCCACTGAGGACAGTGTGGCATAATGAAGCTGTTATAATAGCTATTCATCATGCAGGTGACTACACCAGATTATGACAGGTCACATGACCTAGTCCATTAGTGTAAACATTGTGTACTTGAAGGAATGTGCATTACATTACATTGAAGCATCACATTAATTCTACCTGGACACAGATGATAGTCCTTTCAAGGGTATAAAGCAAAGCTTCAATTGGGTATAATTTATGCATAGGAAAGAAATGGAGTAACAGGACAAGAGTAAACAGAGATACACACAAAAGCAGAATGAGAATAGAAAAGTGGCATGGGATGGAGGGAGAGAGTAATGATTTTTATGAGAGAGGTGCTTTTTTTAGAGGAAGAGTATAGGGAAGGGAAGTGTGGAGAAGATGTGGATAGGAAGGAGGGCATGGGGTGGCCACAGGGGTAGACATACAAACATGTAAGGCATAGACTGACTAGAGAGGTAGTGATACAAATGAAAATCCACAATGGAAAGGCAGAGAGAGAGAGAGAGAAGATGTACACATTGCTGACAGGGATAAAGAGGGTATAATGAGTGACACACACACACACACACACACACACACACACACACACACACACACACGCACACACACACACACACACACACACACACACACACACACACACACACACACACACACACACACACACACACACAAGGAAGGGGAGCATCATGATGGGGGATAAGATGGGGAAGATAGCCTACTAAACCATTCCAGCAGGGAACTTGCTCAGAAGTCATTTGCCTCTGTGAATGATATCATGGGTGGACTGTACTGCTAGTGACCCGATGAATGGGGCTGGATAGCTATACAACTTTACCAGCCACATGTGGATGCCCTGAAGGGTACCGATACAGGTACAGAGCCACAGGCTCACCTCAATCCCAACCAGCTGCTGCACCTCCCACTGGATGGCTCAGGTGGGCCCCTGTGTGCCGTTTCTTGATGAGGATTCTACCTTGCCCACTAGAGAAACAGCACTGGAGGACACCAATGAGCCTTCCAGGTCACTTCTACAGGTTGACTGTGATTACCCTGCAGACCACTTGGCCTGAGGAATGCTGGAAATTCAGACTTTCCTGCATTGCTCAGTGCAGAGCCACATCCTGCTCCATGGCTAATGTTACAGAGAAAATGAATATAAATGGAGAGAAACAAAATAACTAAGGAACATATTGAAAGGATTATGAAGGAGAAGAAGATAACAAGACATAAACAGCAGTGGTCAGTATGGTGCAATATACTGTAGAAAGACAGGTTCTGGAAAAAGTAAAATAGACTGAATTGCAATGGTTATATAACTCAATAGAGAACACTTATGATAAGACAGTGGAATGTGACTTGCTCTGTCCCTGTCACAATGTGTAAGACAGAGGCAGTTGGTATAGATGGTAACTAGTATGTGTGTAATGGACAATGACAAAAGGAAAAAACAATCAAACTGAACAAATTAAATGTTCTGCTACTTGGAAAACATGGGAATGTGGAATTGTTATATACAGTATGGCAAATACAGGAATGTGTGGCAGAGGTTGACACAGTACCACAACTAACATGCCTAAAACAAGCAATAGAAATAGGCAATGGACAACTAATGAGTGCTGTAATAGTCCAAATTGAAAACTATATAATTCATGGCAGTGGTACACATTTTCTCTTGTCTTACCCAAGCTATTATAGGAATATCCGGTTCAGTGAATGATAGTGGCACAGTTACAAATTCAATTTGAAATGGCAGTCTGACAAGGACAGTGAAGAGCTCTGTAATGATATTACATACTTTTGATGCAATGCACAATAAAGGGCTGTACTACTACAAAGGAGAGAAAACAGTTGGCATAAGCAAGGCAATATCAGGAATAACTGGCACAGTTAAGGACATTAGCACAGTTAGAGATATATTTAAAACCATAGCAGTCCTACCAGCACTGAAGATGTATGTAATGGTTAACTTTTAAACTGTGATGAAAACTTTACCTTGCTCTGCTAAGCAGGTTAAGCAAAAATACACATCAATAATGCAGCACACTTAACCTCCAATCTATAGAGTCTGATAAGCCTGCTGTAGCAGGTAAGTCTACTTTCTATTTCCTCTTCTACAACAAAACACACACATGTGCACACACACACACACACACACACACACACACACACACACACACACACACACACACACACACACACACACACACACACACACACACACACACTAAAATTAATGATCACAGTATAAATGTGAACTCAGAAAGAATCTACACCTTAAATTAAGGCCAACTGTAAAATGAATCCGCAGAAAGGACCCCTTACTGAAAATACTGAGGTTCCCCCTCCCTAATGTCTTCATCCCATTGGTGGAGAAGGTCTGTATGACTCTTCTTCATAGCACTACAGCTGTGCCAGCACTGTTCACATACTAGGTGTTACTCTTGACATCACTCACTGCCTTAGCAAGGGAGCAACAGACATCAGTTTTTTAACCCTTGTAGCTCTTCCCTAGGGGGGGGGGGGTTCACTATGGTGCATGTGTAATAGGTACAAAAAGATTTCAGTCTCCCTGTTGTAACACATAGAATGTCCCTGTGCCAGGTCAAGTCCAGGAGTGGAAATGATAGATTGGGTGCATTGGCATATGCTAACAGATACTATCTGATGCCCATTGACAGGTAGCATAGTAGAGCAATGGCAATCGATAACAGAGTGATGCAAATGGTCAGTAATGCGGGCCAGAGTGCTAGCTGTTCAGCTCATCACCTTAGGCCTGCACACCCTTCATGACCTACATACCTGAGCATGATCACAATGGGCAGTTGGGTAGCATGATCACAATAGGCGGTTGGGTAGCATGATGACTACGGCCACATGTGTGTAGTGGCATGGCCTGGCTAGACAGCCATTCACATCTTATGAGGTCACAGTGCACTTGCATAAGGCAAACTGGGCCTCATAGCATGGTGCTAAAAAGACATTGTGTTATTGGGATGATTAATAACATATTGTTCTAAATAATCTCATTAGCATAATCACCGTACTATGAACCCCTTAATAGTGCAGCAAATAGTGGGGTCATCATAGTGCCAGCCACTGCACTAGAGACACTCAGAGATTATAGCAAACAGAATAGTGTGGTGAAAGACAGCATACATGGACATTAGCAGCAGGCAGGAGTACTGGCATTATACACCAAACTACAGGGACAACTCCACGATGAATCGCTGCCACTTATAGTAGTCACACCATAATGCTGAATGCTAATTACCAAGTGGCCCTGGTTGGGATAGAGTAGACTAGGTTGGGGCATAGCTGAGAAACAGTAAGGGCAGAAAGAATAGGCAGGAAGCTTTGCAATAGTTGAGGGCTTCCAACCAGCAAGGCCAGAGGGAAGAGGCAGAATATCCATCCTTGGCTCACTGACCAGATATGATAGGCTGTAAACTACATTCCCACATGTAATATCACAGTCTGGAACAGTGTTATGATAGTTATGTCACAGTATTGATAAAGGCAGTGCCCACCACAGGTGTGGTTGGGCCAGTAAAGTGACAAGTGTTGTCTAACATGGCTATTCCTGTGTACACATACTAATCCAAGTGTGCCCCCACAGGTAAATGACACGGTGCCAAACAAATTGAAGGACACTGAAAGACTGAAACATTCATTGCACTAGAGACAGAGTTTCTGCTGCAGGTCCTGTGCACAATGTAGTATAAAAATCCTGGATAAAGATCAGATGGACAAGGCCTTCAGGGCCAAGATGTGGCAGGAAATGGTGCAGAAAAAAAAAACTGTATCTGGGCACAACCAGACGATGCTTCACATGTGTCACAATGTGACCAACATGATTTTCCATCTAAAGAACAGGGCATAAGACATAGTTGCAGAGATGTCAATCAGCCACTGAGACCACCCCCAGAAGACATTTCCAGCAGAGAGAAGCAGAGCAGCTCTTTTTTAGTCTCAATGGAGACACTAACAGAACACTAATTCTGGATGGTGGAGCTTTAGTACATTAGTCATAAATGAAGAAGTACCCTCACCATCATGTTCAAAGGGAGGCACTTGGACTTATGTGTTATACTGAAGGAAGAAGGGATGGTTTAAACTAGCAGGATAGCAGATGCACTATAGTGCCAAATGGACTCTAAAGTGAAGCAAAACTTAACTTGTATGCTTATTGGTTCCATTAGATATGATCAGGTTATAGAAGGTCATTCCCTCAGACCCGTGCTGTGATATAGAATGGATAAAGCTCTAACTATGGTCAACATGACCATGGTTTGATTAATGGCTTGGGGCATCAGAGGTGTTGGCATGGAGGAACAGGTTTGCCATCGGGAGGGGGATTAATTAGAAATGCTTCCTGAGGGGAGCTGTGGCCCGCAGAGGGGAGTAGTCATTGGATGTGCCATTAAATGCAGGGGTGGGGGCAGGAAAATAAGAATAGGTCATAAACCCCCTCAGCAAGCAGAAGCAGTTGTTACCACCACCACCCTGCAGGATGCTCTTAAGATTCATGTTAACCTTAGCTCACTTGGAGAAATCAAGGGGAGTTACACAGTTATGGACAGGGTTAATGGGACGGCCAGACAAAATGATGCAGCATTGGGGGTAGAAGAAAGAAAATAATTATTCTCTCAGTTCCCCCTTGATAATCAGATCTTGTTTCTCAGTTGACTTGCATGCTATTACTAGAACTTGATTAAGTGATATGTCTGGGCCTGGTTTGAGATCAGTTAGTACTACTGTTTTGCTTTTAGTAAATTGCCTGATACAAGTTGACAATAGGAATCACTATGTCTTTTAATCAGTAGGGTTTCTCTGTATAAATACTTGTAGAAACTCAAATGTAAATACAGAATGGTTGTGTCTTTGTACGACTTCTTTCTTCAAGACGATCAATGTCCCATTCTGGCCAGTCAAATAATAGTTTTGTAGGATTTTTTTCCTGGGTAAGTTCAGTGCTTTGGTCAACCACATGGAATTTTTTTGAAATGTGAATACTTTATCCAGCAGGCAGAATTATGAACATCACAGAAGCAATTTACAATTAAACCAGAAAACATGACTGCACTATTGTTCTCCCATTGTTACGCAATGTTGTTTCTGTTGTTTTCTGTTCTGCTATTATAAAGTCGCCATTTGTATAGTCAGTCCATCATATGATGATATTGCAAAACATGCTATGAAATCAATGGTTATTGACTATTAAGGGGTTCCTTAAAAAATAATCATGTATGTTACTTCAAATTCCAGAGTTTTGCAATTCTGTTCCACTTATCAAATAAGAGTTTTTCCGTGATCTAATTAGCCATATTGCGCTGATGTGTGAGTGAGTTTCATGGACTTTCTTCATACATGGGTGAGAAATGGGCTTCTGAAGATAACAGCAAGTTGAAGGGTGGCAGTGGAACACTGGGAAGTATCATAACAGTTATTCTTCGAGCAGGTAGTGCTTGTTTTCAAGGATGACACAATAATATTTAAATAAGTACCCAAGCAAACAAGCAAAGCAAATAAATGAGTGAATACTCACATACATAATAAAATATTTTGTCGACAGAGGATAAAAGTGAACAGAATGTTTTTAGATGGCCTATACCTGCATAGTAATAGCTTCAAGTCTTTTACAGTTACAGAATCTGCTTGTTTTATTGTTTTTTTGTTTTGGTCCATTATCTCTACTGCTCTCTGGTTTCATCTCATTAATGACTCATACCTTTACTACAGCAAGTCTCATTTCCAGCTGAGTCCCCTGTCTTCATTTAAAAAAAAATCTTCCTTGTATCATATTAACTCGAGTGCAAACCCTGCAATGCTTAGAGAAGAGGAAGTGTTACTGTCAGCAGAGTTCATGCTGCCACCAATATATTCATTTGCAGCATTGGTATTAGAGGTGTGCTTGTTTTCAGCCACCTATACCAAATGTTTTGTTGTACTTCTTCCAGTTCATAGTAGATAGACTGACATGTATCCTTCCTCCATGTTCAGTAGGGAAGTACTGGGTTTTCTATCTTGACTTACAGCCTTCTGCATCTTGACTTAACAGTCTTCACAGAAAAGCTGGCCTTTAGCCATTGATTGCATTGTCTAATCAACCAACTAACCAGCAAACCAACCAACCAAGCAACCAACCAACATGTAACACTAAAAGTAGAGAATGAATAATGTGCATTATCTGCATATACTTTATCAGATGTCTTAAATCAGCTGCTGTTGATGATTTTTACATTATTTGTGTGATTTCCAAGTCACAATGTATAGTTGAGTATGTAGGAGGGGGCAAAGAAGCATGTTCAGGGGAGATATACCTGCCACACTACAATCTTTCATGGATTGGGAAGCTGGGATAATGAAAAGGGGTTAAAGTTATCTTGCACTGTGGATTTAGAAGATGGTAGAAAACTACCAAAACTTTCTGCAAATGTTATTTTATTAAGTCCTAACCTGGAAGGCAGGTGAAAAACTAGAAAAATAATGATGTTGACATTATTTGCAAGACAAGTATAAGTTGTATCAAAGAGGAATAAGAAATTATAATTAGTTTTTCTTTTTACTATACTGAGTTTGAAATGCGGTTTTAGAAATAAAGACACACAGAATCTTCTTATAGAGTTTCTTTCACTCTTTCAGCGATGCTGTATATACCAGAGTGTGAGATTTGAGCTGCAGCTGTATGAAGCCACAAAATGTGTACTGCTATGTTGCAAAGAAAGGAACTGACTATTTAATGCTGCTTAAAATGTTACAGTTAACATACACTGCCTCATGCACACTGCTCAGAAAAGAAGCTTTAACGTTCGTCTTGAAAGAGAATCAGTTTAGCGATATCGTATGAAACTGTGGTTTTGGCAGGTATGCAAACTTACAGTTAAAAAAGAAAATGGCATTTATTTTAAGTTGCTGTTAAATTTCTTTTGGCTTCTACATAACTTCAGTTACTCTATCCCTCTCCCCTAGCTTGTACATTAAAAGTCACTTATTTTAAAAATCTATATTTGCCAAGTACATCAAGCATAACACAGATGAAACATACAGAGGCCAGCAAAAATATTATTTGTGATTTCTAACAGTGCTAAATTTCCTGTGTGAAACCACATTTTCCCTGGTCTAGATGTCTTAAACTATTGATTTCTTTTCCTTTCTTACCATTGCCAGGTGTAGCATACATGAAAGCCTGGAAAAAAGATAGTAAACAATTTCTGGAACTGTTATATTTATAATGGCACCCCTCTGATCTCTTTCCATCTCTCTCTGTTAGTTTGGATGCAAAATTTAAAGGATTTATTGTTCTTCTTTGCTATATGAAAACCAATAAAATGTATCATTTAGTATTTCCTTATTAGCAGTTGTATATTTATTTATTTATTTATTTATTTATGCCACTCATAATCTGCTCCATCTACAGTTTATAAACCAGAATAATATTTTGTGGGATTTCAGAAAGTTTCACATTTACTAAATGTAAATGTTGTAAGTTAGAACCAAACATACTTAATACCCTATGAAGTATGTCTGGTTAAAGGTTTCTATGGCTAGATGCTGTAATCGCGTGCCTAGTATTATTGTTCCTAGGTTCTTATGTTCCTATGTACATCTAGTATAACTAGTCCCCATAATTATGACAACAGATATCAAATGAATATTGGATTTCAGAGGCTGTTAAATTTATAAATGTAATGCAGTCTTTCTGTTATCTGTCAGCCTGGCCCCCTGTTGCCTTCCTGAATATGAAGGCAAATGTTTTTTTCACACTTTCACTCTTACTTTAAGCACATAGCTATGGTGATGGGGGGGGGGGGCTCCAACAAAGCAGATTATTATGTCACCTTCTTCCAGCACTATGTTTGTGCATGAATGCATGCATCTGAGTTGTGTGAGCAGAGGCTCATGAGTTTTTATTTATTCATTTCACTCTGCTTCACAGTTTGTCTGTTCTTAGATTAAATTCTTCTAATATACTACCTTGAGTGATGCTGTATAGAATCTAGAGAAAGACAGCAGACTGAATAGACTTCTGAGGCTATTTAATGAGCATATCATCACCATCATCATCATCATGCCTTTAATCTATGTCACATGCAACATTGTACATGATGCCATTTTATTCTGATTGCAGTATAGCTTCAGCTGGATGGCACTAACACTGGTTCAGTTAATAACACATCTACTCATGTCTCAACTTCTTTGCTTAAGAATTCTGGGCAATTGTAAAAAATAGTGGTGGGATATATATCTAACATCAGTGATGATTTTTAAGTATTAATCTAATTCACTTAAAAAGTTAATGGAATAATAGATTTTGCATCAATGTGCATTTTCAAAACAATAAGTATGAAACAATAATGTCTGACGTTATTGACTGACTGGAAGCCTAAACATTTATCAGAAAATCAAAACTCTTATGCGGAAGAAATTGGGACAGTCTGCACAACTCTGGATAGCCATAATGTATGGACCTACTTTTGATATCAGATTGTCAGAAGGGACTGGGTTCAATCCCAGCCTATGCTACTTATATTCATATTTCCATGATGAGATTGCAGGGCAGCATAAGTGAGCTGCTGTACTCTGGCACATCATCCCTCAAATAACACATTAGAAAAGGTTCACAGAACATGCACTACTCGTTGACTGAATTGATTTAAATGAGCCTCTGACGCTTGCTGATGAAGAGCAGGGAAGTTTCCTTTTATGCCCTTGCTTAATTTGCACTGATCAGCATTGACCATAGACTTCAAACTGCATGACAGACATAGGATGACTACAATCAACTCACCCAGCAAAATGTAGTAAATACACTCTGAACCTAACAGATGAATGTATTCCCTATTTTTTTTCTTCTACCATCTGCTGCCTTCTGTTAATCTACCCATTGTTTCACAGAGGGCCCAGCTTTGCCCAAGATTCAGAATGTAACCTAGATAAATAATTACTAGTTTTGAAATATGAAGGAATGCAATTGTTTTATGACTTCCAGCATCTGTCAAAGATCAGAGGTCTATGCATTTTCACAGGTAGATGCTAAATACGAATAGCTTCCAGCAGTGGGGGGGGGGGGGGGTTCACCTGAGATAGAGTCAGATAACAGGAAATGATGTCATTCTGCAAGCTATTCCAGCAATAACATTTGAGATATTAATTTGAGAGGTCTCTGAATGAGATAGGGTATTCTTTATTCTGTCTTGGACCTGACAATGACAAGAACCATTCACCACATCTAACTTGCTCTGATGAAGTAAAGTTTCAAGGGAACAGTATCATTCTCTTGGATATAGTCAGGAATACAGCAAAACTTAGTTTAGATATTTTTATTTATTTATTTGAGACTGTCCTGCAATGTTGTTTTAAATATTTCCTTCAGTTTTGAACTCTGATGTCACTGTGTTTATATACTGAAGATTTTCTTGTTCTTTTTTATTTATTATTAAATATATTTAAACCTTTCATTGTGACTGATCTGTCTAGACAGATTTAAGTTTTGACAGTACTTTTATATGTATTTGGTGACACTGTGGGCCACTCCTAATAGCCTTGCTCTTGGTCACGCTACAATTTGTATTAATATTAATATTACACAGTAATATTGGACACCCTTTGTTAAGGGCCTTAAAGTAGCTGATAAGAGCTGACTGGTGGCAGTGGTAATCATCTTATAGACTGGGTAGAAGGGGGCATAGCTAGTAAACCTGTGCCAGCCCTTCCCAGGTGTGACCTCAAAGAGTGTGTGTGTGTCAGCTGCTTGGGCAGGGACATAAAGCACTTGTTGGACAGAGAGGGTGCTGGAGGTCTTGACTTGGTCACTTGTCTGAGATCTCAACTCTTTAGCTGTGCCAGTGGGGAGTCTAACTGGGGATTTGGAGAAAGAGTGAGAAACCAGCTTCAGACTGACTGTGATCTTTGTGTCCTCTTAAGGGAAATTGTACTTGATGCAGAGAGCTGCATCTGGAAAGACTGTCTGTGTACTTGTCATCTTCCCAGTGTACGTCTTCCACTGTTGCCAGTGGTGAGGATTGAGGCTCCCTGATTACTGGTCCAGTGTTGGGGCATCACAATCACCTTTGTGACATTATTATACTTAGCCAGAAATTATCTATAAAAGCATACATGCTATGCTAGGCATGGCCTAACTGTGACACAACAGTGGCAATACCTCTGTTTTCCTAAACTACATACCCTCAGTATGCATCCAGTCCTAATATTGGGTTTCCACACTTTTACACTGATTAGACTGCTATAACTTCAGAAGAATTAAGCTCATTAGGCCATTTTCTCTATTGATTACCTCAGATAAACCCATATGAGTAAGTAACACTTACCTGAATGTTTGTTTGTTTGTTTGTTTGTCATCTAGCTATGAGGAACGCCACTATCTAAGTGATATTTTGGTTATAATGTTAGATCATGCTCTTTCCTAAGTGAATAGTTTATCTTATTAATTCTTTATGCATACTTTTTCCCCAGCTCACATACTGCCTACCAAACATCAGCATCCAACACTGGCCAGTTAACAAAGTTGTTGTTCTTACTGGGGCAAGAGCACACCAAACACTGTCATCAGGGGATGTTCTGTATGCATTCCTAACAGTCCATGTGTCTCTAGTGAGTGTTCACCCTGGATGACATGCAATTTATGTTATGTGGAACTGTTACTAACTTACAGGAGTAACATAAGCCCTCAGATGACCCCACCTCCAAAGAAGAGGCTGCCATGCAGGCTTCTTGGGTTTTCATTAGTGAAATCTGTGTAATGTGTTTGTGGCAGGACATGCACCCCACCCTTCCTTCCTGAGAAAGGTGGGCAGACATAGCTCCTTCACACTTTAACTTTCCCCACACCAGATGCAGCAGGCACATGAACCTATAGATATGCTCAGATCATCGGGGTCACAGTCAGGGTTCTATCCCTCTATGACAGTTGAGTTGGTCACTAATGATACTTCTTTATTTATGTATCAATAGATGGATTTAATAATCAAATACGTGAAATGATCTTGTACTAGACATTTCTATTATAAATTGGGTAAAACAAAACAAAGTAGTAAGAAGAAAAATATTGTACTATAATTATAATAGGTATTTTATAAAATATTAAGCTAGAATCTGTTCTGCACTCAAATCAGATCAAATGATTCCTCTGCTCTTAACTAGAATAAAAGATTTTTACCTAAATAGCCACCCCAAAAAGTGAAATTGGACTTGAAATTTGTGGTTTTAAAATATATAATTTAGAATATTTTAAAAGGTATAATAACAGCTTTTACATGCCATAGGAAGAGCTTCAGTTTGAATGCTTTGTAGATGTTGATCTCCATAAATCATTTGTTTTCAGATGCCCTTTTTACCTCACCTGTCTTTATTATCTTAATTGCTATAAGGTTGTGGAAAAAGGTTGATTGTGTTGTCTAAATGGGTCAAAGAGAACTTTGCTTATGGAGACTGTATTATTACCAAGAGACCCAAGGATAACACTATGTTCATATACCGAGTAAAGACAGAGCTCTGCTAATGTATGAGAGAGTGCAATATTTCTGGCTCTGAATGTTACAAACATTTATAGTTAGTTGGTGAGAGCAGCAAACACCTATGTGACTTGATGAAATATGCAAATTCTTTGGCAGAGAAATTTGGCCTCTACAGAAGACTCTGTTTAGCTGACTGATTACTTGTAAAGCAGTGACTCCTCCACCCAAATTTATGTTTGTTATGCATACTGGTTGACTTTCAGCCAGCTTTCATGAAGTTAAAAAAATTTGAGTAACACAATTAATACATCCTTTTTGAGGCAGGAGGATGTTATTCTTATGAAGATTTCCAATGACTCATACTGGAATTATATTTTTAATTATACACATGCTTTTTTTTTGTTCCCAGGCAAACTAAAAATTTTACAGATAAAAGTGATGAGAAAATTTCTAGAAGTTATACATGGAACATTTGTTTTAATTTGAACATGCCTTTGTTCCTAATCTGTTTTATTTATTTATTTGCATTTGGTTACTGGGAAGGTCTGGCTGTGTCATGTAAGTCCCCTTTCCAGTAGAGGCACAGGAAGAGAAACTCAAAAAAAACATATTTTGTGAGAGAAAAACTTAAAAAAAGATTATAACAGACACTTTATGAGCATTAAAAATTGAAGCATAGTAATTACAGATTCAACACAAATTGGGAAGTAGTGTGTGTGTGTGTGTGTGTGTGTGTGTGTGTGTGTGTGTGTATATATATATATATATATATATATATATATATATATATATATATATATATATATATGTATATATGTATGGCTGTCCTGCATTTGGTCTAAAAGCAGCATCTGTTTAATTAAACTCATTTGGTCAATATATGCAGATGGTTGATAGGTGTGTGAAATAAACTGTCCTCAGTTTGGGGGATTTTCCCTTTCCCCTGGGGACTGTGCAATCTCAGAGTTAGTATATATAATTAATAGGGGATGTGGTGTGCAAGGAAACTTGCCAATCTGCAAACAACAATGTTATTTGTTTTGAAGTTTGTTTTGTGCATAAATAACATTTGCCAAGGTTCTTTCTTGCTGCATGAGTGGTAATGTGTTGACATTCAATTTGTTGACCTTTTGCAGTTGACATTTCCGAGGTCAACATATGGGCTACTTGACTAACATGTGTAGACTGATATATGTTTATATATATATATATATATATATATATATATATATATATATATATATATATATATATATATCTAGTATGTGTGTATAAATAATTATTATTAACAGTTACAGCAATAGAAGATAAGAGCTAACATCAGCTGAAGATAAAGTGTATTCATTGTGAAGAGGGTAGCAATGCAATAACATAAGGAAGTAGTCTGCATTCAAATTTGCATCAGCTGTTGCAGCATTTTTCTCAAAAGAAATATTAAGTGAGAAAAGTATAATAACTATAAACAGGTTGGCATAAGTAGTCATATAAGAAGAAGCTAGACAAAGCAACATCAGCTTACTATTTTATTGAGATGGAATGAAAAGATATAGGAAATATAATGAGAAATCATAGAATCATATGATCATAATGAGGTTACTAGGCGATCGACCCAGAGGTCATTTCAAGCTTAGCTGTTTCATCCCAATGTAATACCATAGATACTCTAGTCAATACCCAGGATTGTATTTATTAATGTCCAGGGTAACTCCAAGGAGTGTGGTATTTGTGACACTGTCCAGGACAATATTGTTGGGAGGGGTAATATTAAAATTAGTCTCTGTGACAGAACTGGATCAAAGTAGGAAGAACATAACTTTTGTCTTTTTAACACTGAGTATTAAGTTATGTTGTCAGAGTTCAGTTGAGGAGAACAATTCCTGTATTTTTGGTTTGCATTTTGTTAATGGATGGGGAACATCAAGCAAGGGTGGAACTGTCTGCATACTGAATAAGTGTTGAGGGGCAAGAAGTGGAAAAACTGGTAGATCGCTGAGAAATATATTAAACAGCAATGGGCCCAGTATAGAGTCTTAAGGGACAACTATGCTTACAGGGAGGAAGGAAGAGTATGCAGTGTCTCACTTGACAAGTGGTATTGTGTTTACTTAAAAGAGATAGCAGCTCCAGGGATAACGCCAATAAATATCCAAGTTCCAAAGCAAGATGAAAACTCAGTAGAAAAGCTTCTTTTATTGTCACAAAAAACCAAGGTAAACGCCTGCAAAAACACGTTTTCGTCGCTGAAATGCAACTTCCTCAGACCATGAACTCTTTTAAAAACATCATTTAAATACACAAATTTAAAATAGCATGTGATGTCAATTAACATTTTAAAGGTACACATCTTTTATTACCCCACTCTTTTGTAGGTATACTTTTTTTAACAGTGTTAATGAACTATCACAATGTTGCTGAACAAATTATTATAATAAAAACATGACACTTTAAAATATGTACATGATAAAAATATTAATATTAATTAGAACATAATATTTTAGGTGACCCATAAGACTGAAATTAAAAAACATAATATAATATACTATTGAAAATGACTACATTCTACTGGCCTTAAGTTTTAAAATAGGTTTAATAGAAATGTAGTCATTTAATCCTGGTTTTATTTGATTCCAATAAAATCTGCCAATGGGTCTCCCTTTCTTCCAACTTTGCTTGCCAAGGTCCTCCCCTGGGGTCCAAGTTGATCTTATCTAGTACAAAAAATCTGTATTTAGCTGTAGGACATGTCTGTATATGTTTGTACAGGGCATTATTAGTATTGGCCTTCTTTACATCATACATATGTTCGTATATCCTACGTTTAAGGGTACGTTCTGTTTTGCCCACATAATATGCTGGGCATTGTAAACAGACAGCTAAATAAACCACTCTGGTACTGTTACAATTATAGTATTCTTTTGCTCTTATTGTTCTCCTTAAAGCTGTGATGGTAACCTCCTCATCCTGCATGATATACGAACATTGTGCACAGGCACCACATTTGTATGTGCCCTTACGTACCCGTGTTGTCTTGTTCTGGGTAGGGCCTTGTTCTAATAAAGTTTTAATATTTCTGCCCCTACTGAAAATCATCTTTAAATCCTTTCCTTGCAAGTTGGACAAATCAGTAATAGCCATGAAAGCATCCCATTCTTTCATAATAATATTTCTTATCTGTGTAGAACTTGTACTATACTGTGTGATGAAGGCATGTGAGAAATCTGCATTGTTTTCTACTATCTCCTCCCCCGGGCAACTGGTACCCGTCCCCAATACTGGGTTGTATCTGTCCCTTCTACCTTGTATCACTTGTTCCTGAATTTGATTGATAAAATTGAGAGGGTATCCTCTATCTAGGAACATGGACTTCAAATTTTGACATTCCTTGAGAAAATCTTCCTCCTCCGATGTCATTCGTGAAATTCTCACGTATTGGCCCTTGACAATGCCTCTTTTGATGAAATGGATGGGAGCTTTTGAAATGAATGTAGCTGTTAGAGTAGGTAGGTTTTCTATATACGTTGGATTTAAAGCCCCCCTGACTACTCTTACTAAGAAGCACATCCAAATACTCTACCTTGTCATCTGATATTTGGTGGGTGAACTTTAAGAAGTCTGTAGTGGTGGCTAAATAATCCATAAATTCCTGGATTTCACCGTAGGTCCCTGTCCAAAAAATACAGATGTCGTCCAAAAACCTGTAATAGGCTACCCAGTATTTGTTGTATGTACTGTTTATTACAAATTTGTTTTCCCATATGGAGAGAATGATGTCCATATGTGGGAGCACAATTAGCTCCCATAGCGACACCAGAAGTCTGCTTGTAATATTCTCCACCAAAATGAATGAAATTGTGATGTAATACCAATTTCATCAAATTCATAATGAGAAAACTATCCCCTGAATTGGCTTTTGGACTAGATGCGATGGCTTCTTCCAGCCATTCTAGACCTGTTTCGTGTGGAATAACTGAGAACAGGTCTCGACATCTATGGTGAGAAATTTGAGATTAGGTACTTTCAGTTCGGGGTAATCTGTTTTAGAAATTCCCAGGAATCTTTAAGTAGATGTGTTGTCTTGACCATAATTTCTTGAATTTGTAATCTAGGTATTTAGAGATAGTAGAAATCTTGGAACCTTGTGCCGCTACAATCGGTCGGAGTGGTGGATTGTCTGGATTTTTGTGGACCTTGGGCACCCCAAAGATTGAAGGAATTTTGGGCTCTTGATTGTGTAAAAAAGTATAAATATTTTGATCAATCATCCCTAAATCCATCAACTTTTGGATAGCCAAATCTATTTTTGTAGGCTATATTTATTTCATTTAGAGATACCGTAGTGTATCTACTAGGATTGTTAAGTAGATTTAACATCTTACCTTCATACAAAGCCTGGTCCATAATGACTATTCCCCCTCCCTTGTCTGGTTCCATGATTCTAATTTCGGAATTCCGTCTTAAGAATTCCAAAAGTTCTCTTTCTGAAGGTGTTAAATTGGTACCATATTTCTTGTTTAATACACCTTCTTTTCTGATTTTTTGTTCTATTCTCATCTCTAGGTTCCTAAGCTGTGGGTGGAGCGGTGGGTTGAAGAGACTAGTTTTGTGTGGTGCATCCTTCTCATAATATTCTATATGTCCCATCAGATTCTCTAGATTGAGTTTTCTGATGAAAAGCTTTAAATCTATAATCACTTTGGTCATGTCACTGTTTTTACTAGGAACATATTTAAGTCCTTTGGTAAATAATTGAAAAAATGTGTTGGTAACCTCTAAGTGACTATAATTAAATATAGTAAAACCTTCTAAGCTACTGATGGAGCAAGGAAATTGGGATTCAGTAGTTGACTTAGGTGTAGAATCATCTAAATTTACACTGTCATGTGTGATGTCCCCTAGTGCCTGTTGGTGTAATTCCTCATGTTCCCCCTGGGTGGGGGGCTCGAATGTAAAAAAGACTGAGATGTACTTCTTTGGTTACGGATCCTTTCAGATCTTCTGGGTAACGGGTCCGCTGCCCATTCATCCTGTCTGTCAGTACCCTGTTCTTGCTCTTCTAATGGATGACCTGTGAAAGACACTGTCCTGGGATATCTGTACTCCCTATTGTAGGAGGGGGGTGGCAAGGGATATTGTTTACCCTCCCTGTATTCCCTTATATCCCTCTGCAATTTTTTACATTTTCTTTGCACTATAAGATCACACTTGTGGTCAATGTCCTGCCTAATTTTATAATATTTATTTTTGTTATCTTGTACTTGAAATAATAAATCAGAAACCACTGCTTGATTGTATTTGGCTATATCCATATCAAGTATATTAATTTCCCTTTCATTATTATTTACTATAGCTTGCACTATAGCTAATCCACAGTTGTCAAAAGCTTTTACAAGGTCATGATGAAATTCACTGTCCTTTACAACATTGTTGGGATACTTATGTATCCTCAGCCCTTTAGGTACCAGGCGTTGATTTAAGCATTGTAAAAGATATTTATTGTCTAGTTGTAGCTTACGGTACCTGTAAAGGCTGGATTCGAGTTCCATCATAGAATCTCGAAAACTGCAAGCCCTGGAATCCGCTGGCTTGGGGCTCCGGTTGGTGGTAAAAGAAGGTATATCTCTATACCAGTCCTCAAAAGTCCCGCCTGGTGTATCTAGCGGTTCCACTTCATTGATGTTACTTGGACCTGCTTCGGCACCAATTTGAAGTACTTCTGGTGTTCTATGATAATCCGTTAGCCGTGCATCGTTGTCCGGCCCCACTGTTGTATTTCCTCTATCTGGTCTGTGTTCCGCATACACTGTTCCTCCTGGTACTTCCGGTATGACGGCCGTGCTGGGTCTCGTCAGAATATGCTGCAGGCCCTTACCTAAGGGAACCAGTATACCAATGAGTTCAGACAGTTGTCCGGTGAGTTTCCGTATTTCGCCCATTTCTGAGCGAAATGTCAGTCCTTGGATATCGGCCATAGTTGTCTCCCCTGATTCCTCCATAGTACACCAACAACCAAAACACTGAGGGAAGCTGTATAAACAAACCAAAAAGAGATAGCAGCTCCAGGGATAACGCCAATAAATATCCAAGTTCCAAAGCAAGATGAAAACTCAGTGGAAAAGCTTCTTTTATTGTCACAAAAAACCAAGGTAAACGCCTGTAAAAACACGTTTTCGTCGCTGAAATGCAACTTCCTCAGACCATGAACTCTTTTAAAAACATCATTTAAATACACAAATTTAAAATAGCATGTGATGTCAATTAACATTTTAAAGGTACACATCTTTTATTACCCCACTCTTTTGTAGGTATACTTTTTTTAACAGTGTTAATGAACTATCACAATGTTGCTGAACAAATTATTATAATAAAAACATGACACTTTAAAATATGTACATGATAAAAATATTAATATTAATTAGAACATAATATTTTTAGGTGACCCATAAGACTGAAATTAAAAAACATAATATAATATACTATTGAAAATGACTACATTCTACTGGCCTTAAGTTTTAAAATAGGTTTAATAGAAATGTAGTCATTTAATCCTGTTTTTTTATTTGATTCCAATAAAATCTGCCAATGGGTCTCCCTTTCTTCCAACTTTGCTTGCCAAGGTCCTCCCCTGGGGTCCAAGTTGATCTTATCTAGTACAAAAAATCTGTATTTAGCTGTAGGACATGTCTGTATATGTTTGTACAGGGCATTATTAGTATTGGCCTTCTTTACATCATACATATGTTCGTATATCCTACGTTTAAAGTGCGTTCTGTTTTGCCCACATAATATGCTGGGCATTGTAAACAGACAGCTAAATAAACCACTCTGGTACTGTTACAATTATAGTATTCTTTTGCTCTTATTGTTCTCCTTAAAGCTGTGATGGTAACCTCCTCATCCTGCATGATATACGAACATTGTGCACAGGCACCACATTTGTATGTGCCCACGCACCCGTGTTGTCTTGTTCTGGGTAGGGCCTTGTTCTAATAAAGTTTTAATATTTCTGCCCCTACTGAAAATCATCTTTAAATCCTTTCCTTGCAAGTTGGACAAATCAGTAATAGCCATGAAAGCATCCCATTCTTTCATAATAATATTTCTTATCTGTGTAGAACTTGTACTATACTGTGTGATGAAGGCATGTGAGAAATCTGCATTGTTTTCTACTATCTCCTCCCCCGGGCAACTGGTACCCGTCCCCAATACTGGGTTGTATCTGTCCCTTCTACCTTGTATCACTTGTTCCTGAATTTGATTGATAAAATTGAGAGGGTATCCTCTATCTAGGAACATGGACTTCAAATTTTGACATTCCTTGAGAAAATCTTCCTCCTCCGATGTCATTCGTGAAATTCTCACGTATTGGCCCTTGACAATGCCTCTTTTTTGATGAAATGGATGGGAGCTTTTGAAATGAATGTAGCTGTTAGAGTAGGTAGGTTTTCTATATACGTTGGATTTAAAGCCCCCCTGACTACTCTTACTAAGAAGCACATCCAAATACTCTACCTTGTCATCTGATATTTGGTGGGTGAACTTTAAGAAGTCTGTAGTGGTGGCTAAATAATCCATAAATTCCTGGATTTCACCGTAGGTCCCTGTCCAAAAAATACAGATGTCGTCCAAAAACCTGTAATAGGCTACCCAGTATTTGTTGTATGTACTGTTTATTACAAATTTGTTTTCCCATATGGAGAGAATGATGTCCGCATATGTGGGAGCACAATTAGCTCCCATAGCGACACCAGAAGTCTGCTTGTAATATTCTCCACCAAAATGAATGAAATTGTGATGTAATACCAATTTCATCAAATTCATAATGAGAAAACTATCCCCTGAATTGGCTTTTGGACTAGATGAGATGGCTTCTTCCAGCCATTCTAGACCTGCAGCGGACCCGTTACCCAGAAGATCTGAAAGGATCCGTAACCAAAGAAGTACATCTCAGTCTTTTTTACATTCGAGCCCCCCACCCAGGGGGAACATGAGGAATTACACCAACAGGCACTAGGGGACATCACACATGACAGTGTAAATTTAGATGATTCTACACCTAAGTCAACTACTGAATCCCAATTTCCTTGCTCCATCAGTAGCTTAGAAGGTTTTACTATATTTAATTATAGTCACTTAGAGGTTACTAACACATTTTTTCAATTATTTACCAAAGGACTTAAATATGTTCCTAGTAAAAACAGTGACATGACCAAAGTGATTATAGATTTAAAGCTTTTCATCAGAAAACTCAATCTAGAGAATCTGATGGGACATATAGAATATTATGAGAAGGATGCACCACACAAAACTAGTCTCTTCAACCCACCGCTCCACCCACAGCTTAGGAACCTAGAGATGAGAATAGAACAAAAAATCAGAAAAGAAGGTGTATTAAACAAGAAATATGGTACCAATTTAACACCTTCAGAAAGAGAACTTTTGGAATTCTTAAGACGGAATTCCGAAATTAGAATCATGGAACCAGACAAGGGAGGGGGAATAGTCATTATGGACCAGGCTTTGTATGAAGGTAAGATGTTAAATCTACTTAACAATCCTAGTAGATACACTACGGTATCTCTAAATGAAATAAATATAGCCTACAAAAAAATAGATTTGGCTATCCAAAAGTTGATGGATTTAGGGATGATTGATCAAAATATTTATACTTTTTTACACAATCAAGAGCCCAAAATTCCTTCAATCTTTGGGGTGCCCAAGGTCCACAAAAATCCAGACAATCCACCACTCCGACCGATTGTAGCGGCACAAGGTTCCAAGATTTCTACTATCTCTAAATACCTAGATCACAAATTCAAGAAATTATGGCCGAAGACAACACATCTACTTAAAGATTCCTGGGAATTTCTAAAACAGATTACCCCGGAACTGAAAGTACCTAATCTCAAATTTCTCACCATAGATGTCGTAGACCTGTTCTCAGTTATTCCACACGAAACAGGTCTAGAATGGCTGGAAGAAGCCATCGCATCTAGTCCAAAAGCCAATTCAGGGGATAGTTTTCTCATTATGAATTTGATGAAATTGGTATTACATCACAATTTCATTCATTTTGGTGGAGAATATTACAAGCAGACTTCTGGTGTCGCTATGGGAGCTAATTGTGCTCCCACATATGCGGACATCATTCTCTCCATATGGGAAAACAAATTTGTAATAAACAGTACATACAACAAATACTGGGTAGCCTATTACAGGTTTTTGGATGACATCTGTATTTTTTGGACAGGGACCTACGGTGAAATCCAGGAATTTATGGATTATTTAGCCACCACTACAGACTTCTTAAAGTTCACCCACCAAATATCAGATGACAAGGTAGAGTATTTGGATGTGCTTCTTAGTAAGAGTAGTCAGGGGGGCTTTAAATCCAACGTATATAGAAAACCTACCTACTCTAACAGCTACATTCATTTCAAAAGCTCCCATCCATTTCATCAAAAAAGAGGCATTGTCAAGGGCCAATACGTGAGAATTTCACGAATGACATCGGAGGAGGAAGATTTTCTCAAGGAATGTCAAAATTTGAAGTCCATGTTCCTAGATAGAGGATACCCTCTCAATTTTATCAATCAAATTCAGGAACAAGTGATACAAGGTAGAAGGGACAGATACAACCCAGTATTGGGGACGGGTACCAGTTGCCGGGTGAAAGAGATAGTAGAAAACAATGCAGATTTCTCACATGCCTTCATCACACAGTATAGTACAAGTTCTACACAGATAAGAAATATTATTATGAAAGAATGGGATGCTTTCATGGCTATTACTGATTTGTCCAACTTGCAAGGAAAGGATTTAAAGATGATTTTCAGTAGGGGCAGAAATATTAAAACTTTATTAGAACAAGGCCCTACCCAGAACAAGACAACACGGGTACGTAAGGGCACATACAAATGTGGTGCCTGTGCACAATGTTCGTATATCATGCAGGATGAGGAGGTTACCATCACAGCTTTAAGGAGAACAATAAGAGCAAAAGAATACTATAATTGTAACAGTACCAGAGTGGTTTATTTAGCTGTCTGTTTACAATGCCCAGCATATTATGTGGGCAAAACAGAACGTACCCTTAAACGTAGGATATACGAACATATGTATGATGTAAAGAAGGCCAATACTAATAATGCCCTGTACAAACATATACAGACATGTCCTACAGCTAAATACAGATTTTTTGTACTAGATAAGATCAACTTGGACCCCAGGGGAGGACCTTGGCAAGCAAAGTTGGAAGAAAGGGAGACCCATTGGCAGATTTTATTGGAATCAAATAAAAAACCAGGATTAAATGACTACATTTCTATTAAACCTATTTTAAAACTTAAGGCCAGTAGAATGTAGTCATTTTCAATAGTATATTATATTATGTTTTTTAATTTCAGTCTTATGGGTCACCTAAAAATATTATGTTCTAATTAATATTAATATTTTTATCATGTACATATTTTAAAGTGTCATGTTTTTATTATAATAATTTGTTCAGCAACATTGTGATAGTTCATTAACACTGTTAAAAAAAGTATACCTACAAAAGAGTGGGGTAATAAAAGATGTGTACCTTTAAAATGTTAATTGACATCACATGCTATTTTAAATTTGTGTATTTAAATGATGTTTTTAAAAGAGTTCATGGTCTGAGGAAGTTGCATTTCAGCGACAAAAACGTGTTTTTGCAGGCGTTAACCTTGGTTTTTTGTGACAATAAAAGAAGCTTTTCCACTGAGTTTTCATCTTGCTTTGGAACTTGGATATTTATTGGCGTTATCCCTGGAGCTGCTATCTCTTTTTGGTTTGTTTATACAGCTTCCCTCAGTGTTTTGGTTGTTGGTGTACTATGGAGGAATCAGGGGAGACAACTATGGCCGATATCCAAGGACTGACATTTCGCTCAGAAATGGGCGAAATACGGAAACTCACCGGACAACTGTCTGAACTCATTGGTATACTGGTTCCCTTAGGTAAGGGCCTGCAGCATATTCTGACGAGACCCAGCACGGCCGTCATACCGGAAGTACCAGGAGGAACAGTGTATGCGGAACACAGACCAGACAGAGGAAATACAATAGTGGGGCCGGACAACGATGCACGGCTAACGGATTATCACAGAACACCAGAAGTACTCCAAATAGGTGCCGAAGCAGGTCCAAGTAACATCAATGAAGTGGAACCGCTAGATACACCAGGCGGGACTTTTGAGGACTGGTATAGAGATATACCTTCTTTTACCACCAACCGGAGCCCCAAGCCAGCGGATTCCAGGGCTTGCAGTTTTCGAGATTCTATGATGGAACTCGAATCCAGCCTTTACAGGTACCGTAAGCTACAACTAGACAATAAATATCTTTTACAATGCTTAAATCAACGCCTGGTACCTAAAGGGCTGAGGATACATAAGTATCCCAACAATGTTGTAAAGGACAGTGAATTTCATCATGACCTTGTAAAAGCTTTTGACAACTGTGGATTAGCTATAGTGCAAGCTATAGTAAATAATAATGAAAGGGAAATTAATATACTTGATATGGATATAGCCAAATACAATCAAGCAGTGGTTTCTGATTTATTATTTCAAGTACAAGATAACAAAAATAAATATTATAAAATTAGGCAGGACATTGACCACAAGTGTGATCTTATAGTGCAAAGAAAATGTAAAAAATTGCAGAGGGATATAAGGAATACAGGGAGGGTAAACAATATCCCTTGCCACCCCCCTCCTACAATAGGGAGTACAGATAACCCAGGACAGTGTCTTTCACAGGTCATCCATTAGAAGAGCAAGAACAGGGTACTGACAGACAGGATGAATGGGCAGCGGACCCGTTACCCAGAAGATCTGAAAGGATCCGTAACCAAAGAAGTACATCTCAGTCTTTTTTACATTCGAGCCCCCCACCCAGGGGGAACATGAGGAATTACACCAACAGGCACTAGGGGACATCACACATGACAGTGTAAATTTAGATGATTCTACACCTAAGTCAACTACTGAATCCCAATTTCCTTGCTCCATCAGTAGCTTAGAAGGTTTTACTATATTTAATTATAGTCACTTAGAGGTTACTAACACATTTTTTCAATTATTTACCAAAGGACTTAAATATGTTCCTAGTAAAAACAGTGACATGACCAAAGTGATTATAGATTTAAAGCTTTTCATCAGAAAACTCAATCTAGAGAATCTGATGGGACATATAGAATATTATGAGAAGGATGCACCACACAAAACTAGTCTCTTCAACCCACCGCTCCACCCACAGCTTAGGAACCTAGAGATGAGAATAGAACAAAAAATCAGAAAAGAAGGTGTATTAAACAAGAAATATGGTACCAATTTAACACCTTCAGAAAGAGAACTTTTGGAATTCTTAAGACGGAATTCCGAAATTAGAATCATGGAACCAGACAAGGGAGGGGGAATAGTCATTATGGACCAGGCTTTGTATGAAGGTAAGATGTTAAATCTACTTAACAATCCTAGTAGATACACTACGGTATCTCTAAATGAAATAAATATAGCCTACAAAAAAATAGATTTGGCTATCCAAACGTTGATGGATTTAGGGATGATTGATCAAAATATTTATACTTTTTTACACAATCAAGAGCCCAAAATTCCTTCAATCTTTGGGGTGCCCAAGGTCCACAAAAATCCAGACAATCCACCACTCTGACCGATTGTAGCGGCACAAGGTTCCAAGATTTCTACTATCTCTAAATACCTAGATCACAAATTCAAGAAATTATGGCCGAAGACAACACATCTACTTAAAGATTCCTGGGAATTTCTAAAACAGATTACCCCGGAACTGAAAGTACCTAATCTCAAATTTCTCACCATAGATGTCGTAGACCTGTTCTCAGTTATTCCACACGAAACAGGTCTAGAATGGCTGGAAGAAGCCATCGCATCTAGTCCAAAAGCCAATTCAGGGGATAGTTTTCTCATTATGAATTTGATGAAATTGGTATTACATCACAATTTCATTCATTTTGGTGGAGAATATTACAAGCAGACTTCTGGTGTCGCTATGGGAGCTAATTGTGCTCCCACATATGCGGACATCATTCTCTCCATATGGGAAAACAAATTTGTAATAAACAGTACATACAACAAATACTGGGTAGCCTATTACAGGTTTTTGGACGACATCTGTATTTTTTGGACAGGGACCTACGGTGAAATCCAGGAATTTATGGATTATTTAGCCACCACTACAGACTTCTTAAAGTTCACCCACCAAATATCAGATGACAAGGTAGAGTATTTGGATGTGCTTCTTAGTAAGAGTAGTCAGGGGGGCTTTAAATCCAACGTATATAGAAAACCTACCTACTCTAACAGCTACATTCATTTCAAAAGCTCCCATCCATTTCATCAAAAAAGAGGCATTGTCAAGGGCCAATATGTGAGAATTTCACGAATGACATCGGAGGAGGAAGATTTTCTCAAGGAATGTCAAAATTTGAAGTCCATGTTCCTAGATAGAGGATACCCTCTCAATTTTATCAATCAAATTCAGGAACAAGTGATACAAGGTAGAAGGGACAGATACAACCCAGTATTGGGGACGGGTACCAGTTGCCCTGGGGAGGAGATAGTAGAAAACAATGCAGATTTCTCACATGCCTTCATCACACAGTATAGTACAAGTTCTACACAGATAAGAAATATTATTATGAAAGAATGGGATGCTTTCATGGCTATTACTGATTTGTCCAACTTGCAAGGAAAGGATTTAAAGATGATTTTCAGTAGGGGCAGAAATATTAAAACTTTATTAGAACAAGGCCCTACCCAGAACAAGACAACACGTGCGTAAGGGCACATACAAATGTGGTGCCTGTGCACAATGTTCGTATATCATGCAGGATGAGGAGGTTACCATCACAGCTTTAAGGAGAACAATAAGAGCAAAAGAATACTATAATTGTAACAGTACCAGAGTGGTTTATTTAGCTGTCTGTTTACAATGCCCAGCATATTATGTGGGCAAAACAGAACGTACCCTTAAACGTAGGATATACGAACATATGTATGATGTAAAGAAGGCCAATACTAATAATGCCCTGTACAAACATATACAGACATGTCCTACAGCTAAATACAGATTTTTTGTACTAGATAAGATCAACTTGGACCCCAGGGGAGGACCTTGGCAAGCAAAGTTGGAAGAAAGGGAGACCCATTGGCAGATTTTATTGGAATCAAATAAAAAACCAGGATTAAATGACTACATTTCTATTAAACCTATTTTAAAACTTAAGGCCAGTAGAATGTAGTCATTTTCAATAGTATATTATATTATGTTTTTTAATTTCAGTCTTATGGGTCACCTAAAAATATTATGTTCTAATTAATATTAATATTTTTATCATGTACATATTTTAAAGTGTCATGTTTTTATTATAATAATTTGTTCAGCAACATTGTGATAGTTCATTAACACTGTTAAAAAAAGTATACCTACAAAAGAGTGGGGTAATAAAAGATGTGTACCTTTAAAATGTTAATTGACATCACATGCTATTTTAAATTTGTGTATTTAAATGATGTTTTTAAAAGAGTTCATGGTCTGAGGAAGTTGCATTTCAGCGACGAAAACGTGTTTTTACAGGCGTTTACCTTGGTTTTTTGTGACAATAAAAGAAGCTTTTCCACTGAGTTTTCATCTTGCTTTGGAACTTGGATATTTATTGGCGTTATCCCTGGAGCTGCTATCTCTTTTTGGTTTGTTTATACAGCTTCCCTCAGTGTTTTGGTTATTGTGTTTACTTGGGTAACTGTGGAACTGTTTGATAGGGTTAGTAGAAAGGTTGACAGTGGTGGGCTTACAGAAAATGGTTGTTATGGTGTAGATGGATGGTATTTAGGAACAAGACTATGTCAGCTGTTGTGCTGTATTTAGGGTGAAATCCATGCTGTGAGCTAGAGAGTAGGTTTTGGTCTAAAAGTTTCCATAGTAATTCTGAGTGAAAACATCTTTCCAATGTCTTTGGTAGTGGAATTAGTATAGAAATATGCCTGAAGGTACTAAGATCATTACATTTGTAATCTTTCTGAAGAGGTAATATATAACTTTGCTTCCAGATTTCAGGAACTTGGGACTCAGTTCTGGTCCTTTTGATGAATATGGAGAGTGGAATGACTAGGTCATCTACAGCTGGTTTAATTAATTTAGCTGGGAAATGGACAGTTGCAAAAGTGGTTGGTTTGAGCTTTAGGATGAGTTTTTTGATACTTGGGGTTGAGACAGGTTATTGCAAGAAAGCAGTAGTCAGAGGAATAGATTAAGGTGGTTACTTTGGTTGCTTTGGAGGAGGGAAGCAGTTGTTTTGATGAAGTGGGTGTTAAAAAAGCAAGTTATGTTACAGCTATTAGGCACTTTTTGGGTTGGGATGATTTGCTAGGGTTTAGGAAATGATTAACTGATGAAAGGAAAGCCTTTATTCTATTTGTCATCTTGCAAAGTAAAATATATTTTTTGATGTACCTCTCCAAACATTGCACCAACTGGAAAGGCCACTGAAATACCTCATGAAGAGAATCAATGGCCTCCAACTCCTGTCCTATGCAGACAGGCTCAAATCACTTTCACACTACTCGGTATCATACAGGTTGCTCACGGGTGATCTATGTCTCACCTAAAAGGCAATCTCAGACCTTGCCATACTAGAGATGCTCCATATCAATGTCTAACTCCACATGCACTATCCACTCAAAAGGCCTGAATCTAATATGCAACATCATCAAAACCTGCTGAAGAGACAGGTTTGTCTCCCAGAGGCTGCCCTGTGTCTGGAATAGACTTTCCATACACATGAAACAGAGCACTTCGCTGACCCTCTTCAAGCACAACTTTGATGAGTGGATGGGAAACCACAAATTTGTTCCAGGAATTCCACCTGTGTCTCTCATTGACAGGAGTGACAGGTGCTGACTGAGGTTTCTTTTTGGGGATGGACTCTTGGCTAGGCTTGCAAGGGCCCCAGGGCCATTAGCCTAGTAACCTCCTATGATCCTATGTCTTTTTTTAATTTTAAACCTAAACATTGGACATTCTCCCTATCCCATTTTTTTTTTCTTTTGGGGATACATTACAATCTACTTGTAAGCTGGCCACTTAAAAAGACTTACTATGACCTCAACAGTATCTCTTAGTTCTGCTGCAGGAAATTCCATATGATATAGGTGAGGACATGGCCTCACTTAGGCTATACATAGGATGCTTTAAGAAAATAACAATAAATAATTTCAGGCATGCTTCTTAACCTCTTAATGCAGGATTTCTGGACAAAGCCAAAAATAAATTGTGGAACAAAGTCCCAAAATCATGCACCGATTTTAAATATTGCTCTCATAAACTTATAAAGATGCTAGAATAACAGGTTTGTCATTATTAGCAGACTTCAATCCTCAATGATTTGCCAGAAAACCACTGTTACAAGGAACATTATAAAATCATAAGGCAAATATCTGGACAATCTGCAAAATTTTGGACAGTTGAGAGGTGTGGTTTCAAGACAGCATGCAGACCCAGAGCATACAAAAATAAGACAGTTTCTATGGAACAGTTATTTTTCTTAACAAGGGAAATACCCTTTTCCCTCATGATGACCTATGTTATTTACAATACATATCCATCCATGAGCACAGACATGTTTGCATGTGTAGAAAGAGGCTGGGTGTAGAAGGAGGCTGGGTGGAAGAAAAAGTATAAATTGTAATGGATATGTGTTTTATTTAATTTCATAAAATTAGCATGAGTTTCCACTCTACATTTGTTTATTTATTTGTTTGTTTTTATAACCTGGTAGGTTTAACATTTAGTTCAGAGTTACATCACGGGCACTGTATTACTAACTGTAAGGTAAGAAAAGTAGAGAGACGAGTGATGTGCAGAATTGAGTGTTAGCAGTATTTGTTGGAGTGGTGTTTTGATCTAGAGATACAACAATTGATTGTGTTATTTGAGATGTTGGAGTCAAGCTAGAAGTTTTTATTGTGGTATTCAGAGTCAACAAAAGCAGTATATTTTATGACTTTTCAAAAGTACTTGGGTTATGAGGAAATTATCTGTTGATTTTTAAATAGGTGGATACCTTATTGATAACAAGTTTTCATTGTTTCCTCAGATTTAGAAAAGTACCATGATCTCTTTTAGGTTGGTGGATTTCCATTTCTTCCATGTTTTATCCCTGTGTTGATTAGTTGTTTTATGTCAGTACGTATTCAAGTGCAAAATGTTCCATGTAGACTTTTCTGTGCAACAAGAAACACAATCAATTGTAATTTCAGTTAATGAGTTGAATAAGTTAACAGCTGCTGCTGGTTCATTTTTTTGTTTGTTTTCTTGTGTAAAGGAATCCAGTCAATGTGTTTAAACTGTTTGACTAACAGGCTTTCCTCAGTAAGTTTCAGGTAATTATTATTTTATGTGACTCTTGATGTTTGCTTGGATGTAGAAGTGTCCAATAATGCTGTTAGGGAGGATGTAACATATTTCAGTTTTTGAGGTCTGTTTCTTATTAAGAGATCAATTATTGAGTCGATATTGGATGATGAGTTTGACCTAGTAGAGTCAGAAATTAGATATATAAGACCATTTACCATGAGATATCTATTTCCTTATTTGTGCCTTTGGTCTGAAAGATTAACATTGAGGTCTAATTTCAAACTTGTAGCGAGGGTATGGCAAAGGGGACAGTTATACTGGGTATATACTATTAGGGGGTACAACTGACAGTGCAGAAGAGGTGTCAAACAATCCCTGCAAGTCACCGGTGTGATCACTGTTACTGAAAATGGCTGTTGGTTAGTCTGCAGCCTGTATCAGTAATTATTAAAACAGCAATTTCAATTGCATCTGTTGAAATAATTTCAAAGACTACCTGCATAGTGTGTATGTGTTACAAACTGTACTACCAGCAGAATGTATGTGCATTATGAACTTTAGCATAGAGCTAGTAGGTCATTGCCTTTTTCTAGAGTTAGAGAATGTTACTGTTTGCTGGGTGATAATTGAACACAATTGCCAGATATGTTCTTGCATAACTGATTATTCTCAGTTGTTCCATTGGCTAGTAAGAGCCATCTTCCTTTGTAATGGTATTTGCTGGAGTGATGGTACACTGAGTTTAGGGTATTTTATAGTATTAACATTTTTCATCCTTCTATCTATCTATCTATCCATCTATCTATCTTGCCTAATCTGTTATTCCAGAATAAAATACACCTGTTTTCTGAGCAAGACTGAAGTGCAATGATTGTCTTTGAATTATAGTCTATGTTAGAAGTGAGGGTCATTTTTGAGGACCCACAATTTGAATATGTCAGTTGATGTAAGGTTTTATTGTTTAAGAGGCAAACTTTCAGTTATTTAAATAACTGCTTGGGTAGTGCAATTCTGTTTGCCTTGGAAGAAAGGAAAGTTATGGTTTAGATTGGAGAGGGATGAAAATGTCTGCCCATTGTGTTTGGACCATAGCTGTAGATGACATCTCCTGCATTTTAAAGTTTTAATATTAAGTATACATGAGTAGACAATCTTTTGTCCATTTGGCTAATGTTTTATAACTGAGGATATTAGCTGGGTTTTCATTCTGAGCTCTTTTTGTGAAGAATGTACAAATGTTTGAATATTTTGTCAGCAATATTCTTTTTTTATTTTTTATTTGGTTATAAAACAGTAAATAAATACAGTAAATAAATAAATCAATTATAAAACAAACAACTATTTACATAGGTCCAATGGCTGACCAATACCTCAACATTATACATCAACAACAATTACTATTTTTCAAGCAAGTTTTTAAGTTTATGCCAAGATTTATATGAATGTGTATGCAATTCACTACTGCAAATATTTTTGCCATACTAATAAATTAAACACTAGAGGAGGTAACTTTACTTTCCAGGTTTTAGTAACTACTTTTCAGCCTATAGCAAGAATAGACCAAAGAAGAGGTACTTGGGTTTTTGGAAATATCCCAGGAATTGGAGCAGTAAATAAAACTAAAGATTTAGAAATATTACATTGCTCTAACCATAGAGATTAAATAAAGTTATTAATTTCTTTCCAAAAAGGGGATATGCTTTCACATTCAAATAGCATATACGTTCAATCAGCTATTATTTCAGAATCCCATCTCTAGCATTTAATTCAAATTGATTTATACATAATTGCAATGTTGGTAAGAGTGACAAAATCTCTGTGCAAACAATCCCAAGTAAAACATTTCCAATATAATGAAAATGCAGTTTTATCTGTAGATTGTAATATTAATGAACCTATGTCTTGTATTTTTCAGAGAAATCATCATTATTTATTTTTGAGGAATAGTTCTAAATATGTGAAATCTAACTTAATAATTTTATAAAGTTGTGACAAATATGATTTCTTTTTCATTGTATTATTACTGATATTTATTAAAAATTCCAATAATTTGGGAAACTTTTTCTTATGTAAGTTAAATATCTTATTTACCTCTGTGTTCACAACATCTTTAAATAGTTGCAATATTAACCAAGTCTCAGAATCTTGATTATATTCAGACCTTAAATTTTCAACAGTACATATATCAGTATTATTTAAGAATTGATGCCAATAAATTAAATTACTTTATTGTTTCAATACTACCATTTTGTTGAAGTTACGAGTTTCTAAGCAGTCATTTGTGTATGCAACTGGAAACATAGAAAATATTAAGTCTTTAATACAATGGTTAGAACATTGGAATGTCTGGAAACATGAAAAGATGTTATTTAAATAGGGAATTTGAATAGGGGGTGTAATACCATTTACACAAAAATCTTACAATAACCAGATAAAACTATTATGACTAATTGTTTATGATTGGTTGTGATATATTTATTATTTACTAATAATATTTCTTGATGTATTTGTTTCCATTTTGAATCATAAGATGAATTTATCCAAAATGATATAAATTTTATAATTGTTGAAGTAGCATACAGTTGAATATCAGGGAATCCTATTCCACCATTATCCCACCTTTTTTGTGCCAATCAAAGGAAACTATTGGTTTACTAGGATGCCCCAAAATTTGAGTAGAATGTTATTTATCTTTTTCATCAATTTTGTTGGTGAAGATAGTACTACAAATTGTAAGACAAACAATACTTTAAGAAGAATTACTATCTTAATAAGCATTAATCATTTTTGTATGGTAAAGAAGAATTTGTTCCAATTTTGACTAAACCTAAAATTTTATCAAAAACCTGTTGAAAGTTTGTTTGTATCATTTCTTTACTATTAGACATAATGGTTATACCAAGGTATTAAATTTGATTAATTGAAGTTAAAATATTTTTGCATGATTTTTAATTTTCATTAATAGTTTTTATTATTGATTATTTAATTTATTATTACAATTTTATTAATTGATAATATATTTGTTTTATTATGATTAAATCTTAAGTTAAAGATTTCTTCAAACTGAGTCATAGAACTAATTATATGTTTTAATGAATTTTCTACATTTCCTATTGTTAATAAAATATCAGCAAAGAGTTGAATTTTCAGTTAAAAATCTTCTTTTATTTTGATACCATTAATGTTCTTATTGGATCTAATACTATTATCAAAGGGTTCTATAGCTAATGCAAAAAGTAAAGGTGATAATGAACAGCCTTGTTTTGTGCCTTTTTTGCAATTTAAGGGAATTGGAAAGAAAATAACCTATTTTAGCATAAGCACAAGAGTTACTGTATAACTTAGAAATTAATGCAATTAGCTCAGGTGAAAAATGATGCACCTGAAGTGTATTAAACAAGTTAAACTAATTAACTGAGTCAAAAGCCTTATCTAAATCGAGACTAATGATAGAAAGTTATTTTTTATTTTGATTTGCATAGTCTATTAATGTATGATTCTTATTATAGTATCCTGTACTTGTCTATTTAAAATAAACCCAGTTTGATCATTGTTAATTAGTTTAGTTATAAGTAGATTAATACTGTTAGCTAAAATGGACATGAACATCTTATAGTCCACACTTAAAAGTGAAATGGGTCTGTATGATGAGCACTTTGTAGGATCCTTATCTTGTTTTAAAATAGGTGATATAAGGGAAAGTTTCCATGATGGGGGAGTTCAGCAGTTGTTTTAATTTCTCTATAGACCTTATTTAATATTTTAACTGCATCATCTAGTACTATTTTATATAGTTGTGGTATAAGACCATCTAAGCCCGGTGCCTTATTATTTTTAAACTTTTTTATTTGATCTTTTATTTCTGTTAACGTGAATGATCTGTCAATTTTTTTTATTTTTTCATTTGCTAATTTATTATTTATATTTTCCCTTAGAAAAGTTTCAACTATGTAATCATTATCTAGGTTATTTGTATTATTATTTTACATTATCATAAAATATTTTAAAGCCCTCAAGAATACTTTTATCTGTTCTACTTTCATTTTTATTATTTATATGTGTTATAATTTCTTTGATATGATTTAGTTTATTCATTTTCTTCTGATCTAAGAACAATTATATGCACACTTAAAGTGTTTACTGAATATGCCTGAAGTTTGTTTTTCCACATATATTAAAAGTGTATGATGTAGAATTTCAACATATTTTGTATTTAAGTTTTTAATTTCAAACTGACTGATAACATCATTTGGTTTTAGATTTAGCTTTAGTGTGTCTATTTTGGCCTGCAGTGTATTCAATTTTTTTGTCCTTTCTCTTGTTTTACTAATATACCATCTTGTAACTTTTCCATTTAAGTAAGCCTTTAGTGAATCCCACAGGGCAATGTCAGTTACTTCAGCATTGATGTTTATTTCCAGGAAATGTTTTGTCTCTTTAACATACCAATCCTTGAATCCTTTTATTTTAATAATGTACGCTGGTAATCTCCTGTGATGTATTAGATTGTCAGCTTTTAAAATAATATTAAATATTATAGCATTGTGGTCTGATAATAGACATGAAACTATTGAAACTTATTTGATATGTGATAGATTGAGACAAAATTTTTATCAGTGTTTGTGTTTCACATCTATATGAATCATGGATAAATTGAAGTGATTTTGATTTTCTTAGCTCATATATACCCTTTAAATTCATTAGATTTACAAAATGTGTTACGTGTTTGGCTGAAGATGCAATTCTCAGCTTTCTTTTACAGTGGAATCTTTGTCTGATAAAATACAATTAAAATCAGCAGCCATTAGGACTTCACCTTTCATGTAATAGGCTATAGTGTCCAAGTAATTTTTTGTATCTTTAGCTGCAACCCCTGGAATCCAATAAGAGTTTACCAATGTATATTGTTTTCTGTTCCACTCAATAATAACAATGCTTAACATACCATTTTTATCAACATTGGTATGTTTTACTTTAGGCATTATTGGTGAGTTCTTCCATAAAATTATGTTGGCTATTCTTTTGGCTCAAAAGGCAGAACCTGTAAAACCAAATAATTCTTTAATGAAAGTTTATTTACATCTTTATTAAGTAAATGTGTTTCCTGTAGAAATACTATTTGAGCTGTATGTAATTGCAAGCATTTCAACAGACTCCTCTCTTCAGTAGATTACTTAATCCATTGATATTAATAGATATGCATTTAAAATCAGACATTTATATAAGAGAGAGAGAGAAAACAAGTATAATAAATCACATTTATGTATAGAACTTCTTATATACTTTGTGTATAACAATATGAAATCTTCTGCTATGGACAAAACATTTGAAACAAATAAAAAATTACCTAATGACGTAACCCTAAAACTTTCTACCATGGAATAATGTATTCTTAGTTTGTTGAAAAAGACCAACAAGCTGCCTCTCAAACTTTCCATTAGACTATTAAAGCTTAGCTCATTTTTCTGATTCATATTAATGTGTCTCATAATTTTATTATGCATCATCTTAAAAAAGCCCATCAGTGAGTTATTATGAATAAGAAAAGTTAAACAGGTGTTCAGAATCTTTATTGTAAGTTGACCAAACTAAGTAACCTTACAATCATCTTTACCTGTACCTCACATTATCTCCATTGTCTACTATACAGAGGAAGTCAGTTGTTATTTTCATATTTATTAATTTATAGGTTAGATGATTTTATATTTTTTCTATTTTTTTACTATGTGCAAAGTTTTTCATAGGATCATACATTCATAAATTAGTACCAGGCTAACTCTCCTTATGGGCTGTTCCAAGCCCAGCCAATTACCACATGTGAGAATCAAAACCTGCACCTTGTGCCTATAAGGTGAACACCTTAACCACTATGCCAACCTTCCACCCTTGTAGGCATATTTACATTATTTAACTGTATACATATTTACTTATTCTGATCTCTTTCTATTTCTGTTTGTATACTGTGTCTTATCTATTACTATAGTCATAGCTTTTATATTGTAGCTATAATCCTAGCATAGAGTGTCATATAATAGAATATATATTTACCCTTATATATTTGATACTATTTAATCTAGTACTACTGTTAGAATCAGTCTTATTTTTTCCTTAAATGCTATGTCTAATAATAGCTGAATAAACATTTGAAAAATTTTCCCTTTTAAGATTTAAACTTTCCATAATATATTGTTGTGAGAAAATAAATGTTATCATTAAAAAGAGACAATAACAGATAAACACAATCCTGTAGAACCAAACACTGAAAAACACTACGAACAAAATTCTACATGGGAACAGGATAAGGTCCAGAAACAGAGAACAGCCACACTGGAGTGAATATCCAAAATGTTTGATGTCCACAATAACAGAGATTAAATGCTTTCGTACAGGCACTTCATCAGAATCACAAAACAAATAACATCCAGCACTTTTAAATACTCCACCCTTAATGCCCTATCCAATGAAATTGACATACATTAATTCATACATTAACTGTTAAAATCGAAATATGAAATATAACCTAACCAACACAAATATCACTCTATGAGTTAATGTATGTGTCAATTTCATTGGATTGGGCATTAAGGGTGGGGTATTTAAGAGTGCTGGATGTTATTTGTTTTGTGTTTCTGATGAAGTGCCTGCACGGAAGCACTTAATCTCTGTTATTGTGGACATTAAACATTTTGGATATTCACTCAAGTGTGGCTGTTTTCTGTTTCTGGACCTTATCCTGTTCCTGTGTGGAATAAACACAATCCTATTTTTTATCAGAAGTGTAATTCTATAGGCTAGAATATAAACTATCCTTTTAGTATACTACAAGCTTTCAGAACTATTTAATAACTGGCAGTGGTTTAGAATGCAATTCATTGTCTTTTGCCTAGTATCTAACTTGTATTATACAATGTCTGGCCATTAACATTCAAAAATGAGTAACTAATTGGTCAGCCCAACCAGTGTGCTCATTGTAAATTAAGCATATACCAATGGAAAAAAGTCCAGTCGCCCAGACTTTCTTCCATTAATATATGCAACAATAATTTAACTTTCTTTCTTTTTTTCTTAAATAAACTTACAAAACTGGACACTAAAAACCAAGGACATTATTTAAGAAAAGTAACTAATTTTTTTTTAAACAATGTCATTGTATAATAGGAATAACCCATGACTGGGTGTGGACAATACTGGGTTTACCCATGGCTGGCTTTGTTTGGTCACTCTGGTGGGCAAACCATGCCAACCGTGGGTAAATCCAGCATTACCCACACCCAGCCATGGGTTATTCTTATATTCATTGACATCTTAGCATATGATTTAAAATATTATGATTATTTACTTTTAGACAGGAAGAAGTAACCTGGACAGTTCTTAGAATTTTAGAACTCCCGCAGCATCACAAAAGTGCTCATAGTTCTAATTAAGCTGCTTCAAGATGGTCCTCATGACAAGGACTTGCAAATGAGCAGTTTGTCAGCTACAATTCACACAAAATCATTCACAATTGAATCCATGCCACCTCCACTTTATACATTAATCCCTCAAACCCTTCCAAACCACTAAAAAAAACAACAAAAACATTTCAAAGTATGTTAACCACTAAAAAGTTATCATATTTATGAAATAACATTAATGATTCAGTAAGCACTATTTGTATGAGATGTTTAATATAAAGCAGACTGTCATTTTTTAAAGGAGATTTAGCATATAAACATGCATTAAAAGAATGACAGTTATGTGTGATCTAGGTTTAACTTGTAAAAGTGTGACTGTTACTCTAACTATTTGATAACATTTTAATAATAACTTTTATATATGTAAAAAGCTATTTTTTAATACCTTGATTATAATATAGCATGTCTTTCCTGGGTGCTATTGCATGTCAAGTATACCATTAGTAGCAAGCATTCAGAACTATGTAAAAACTGACAGTCATTTAGAATATAATTCACTGTCTTTTGCCTATTATCTAACTTGTATTCTTTGACATCTTAGCATATGATTCAATATATTATTATTATTATTTACTTTTAGATAGGAAGAAGTAACCTGAACAGTTCTTAGAATTTTAGAACTCCTGCAGCATCACAAAAGTGCTCATGACTCTAAGTTGTTTCAAGCTGGTTTTCATGATAAAGGCTTGAAAATGAACAATCCATCAGTTGCAGTTCACATAAAAGTGCTCACAAGTGAATCCTAGCCACCTCCACACCACACATCAATCCCTCAAAACCCACCAAACCACCAAAATAAAAACAACAAAAAACATCTGAAAGTATTCCAACCACTAAAAAGCAATTGCACTCAAAGAAATAACATGTAATGATTTAGCAAACACTATTTGCATGAGATGTTTAATAAAAAGCAGACTGTCAGTTTTTAAAGGAAACATAGTATATAAACTTGCATGTGTGATCCAAGTTTAACTTGTAAAAGTATGAGGGCTGGATTCACGAAGGCTTGCACGGAGTCTAAGAGTAGAGCAAGACTCCAGACAGCCAATATGTCTGCCGAGCGATCCAGGAACAGCCGGCAGGGGTGTGCATGAAAGCTCCTAAAACGACTCTTGCACGGACAGTGTTAGGTTATGCAAATTACCTCATTTGCTGCTGAAAGCTATGCAAATGTGGTAAATTTGCGATCCAGGAAACACTAACCTGTCCGAGTAAGAGTAGTGTTATTTGTAGAAATGTACTCGGTTGGTAACTGAGTACCGTTCTGCAAATAGCAAAACGGAGCAATGACAGCTCCAAATAAAGGATGCATCCAGTTGAGGAAGCATGCCAATGGCCAAATATAAGGCCATTAGCATTTATATGTGTTGCAAAATAATAAAAAAATTTTTTTTTTATTTCCCCCCGATCTCCATGTTTAAGCGTAGTGCACCTCTAAAAACCAGGAAAAAAAATAAAAGCCAAAAACAGGCATTTTATTAAAAATAGCCATCTGCCGTGCAAGTGAATGGCAGGCTGAAGACAACATGGCTACTGAGTAGTGGTTGCTAAGGGGGGAAGCTCAGTGTGAGAGATGTAACCAAGCATTAGTAGGCAATCCTATGCAAATGAGTATAAGGATAGTGAATTCCAATTTTCCCTGTCATGTGAACCATGTCCCTAGAGTGTAAGAGTAGGATTAGGGGAGTAACAGAGCAGAGGATAGGTGACATCATGAGTATGGGGTATGTATCAAAGACTGTAAGCTTATTGGAGCAGAGTGGCATGTGTTTGCTCTGAGTTACTCAGGACTGGAAGAGGCGTGTCTACAGTTGTCTGAACTGAAACCCAGAAACTGAAGGTGTACTCTGTGGCTACAACCAAAGTTTCTTGCAAAGATGCTTACACTGTGTGTGCATGTGTGTGCGCATCTGTAAACCCATGTGCGCGTGTGTGCGCCCGTGTCAGCCTGTGTAAGGCTGTGTAAGCCTGTATGCGTGGATGTGCACCCGCCTAAGCCTGTGTAAGCCTGTGTAAGGCTGTGTGTGCATGTGTATGCTCGTGTGCGCGTGATTGCACTTGTTTGTGCGGCGCCGTCCCCTATGGAAACAGAAAGGGAAAAGGAAGGAAAAGTAGTAGTAGGAAGTTAACCAAGGAGAACTAGCAGAGCTGCCAGGTGAACTCAATCAGAATCAGCCAATTACACAGGCAATACACTAGCCCAGCCCAGCACTTAAAACTCTGCAAACAACATACCCCCATGTTTTACTCAGAAACACTGCAACACTGCAGTATACAAAGAGAAGTGAAAACTTAAAAAGCTTAACTGAGAAAAAAAATGTTAGGGGCTGCCATTGCTATTATAAGGCAACATGTGCAAGATGCTGAGGTTGGTGCCATTGCGAATGTTGCTGTGCAACACACAGTGAGGAGACGGAGAAGAGTGTACAGACCCAGGGTAACCTACCAGGGGCTACATGAGCTGGAGATAGTGGAGTACTATATAGTGGACAGAGAGCTCCTGCAGCAAATTGTTGAGCTGTGCAGGCCATGCCTCACACACAGAACCAACAGAGAGGAACCCATCCCAGTGGAAACCAAGCTATGTGTTGGCCTAAGAATACTAGCAATAGGTACCTTCCAGAGACCAACCGGTGATATGATGGGGATTTCACAGGCATCAGCATCCAGGATACTGCACCAGTTCCTGAATGCCATGTCAGCACATGTCGGTGATCATGTATATTTCCCCAATTCCTGTGAGGTATTGGCCAGCAATATGCGTCTCTTCCAGAAATAGCGGAATACCCAGAGGTAGTGGGTGCAATTGACTGCATGCACGTACACATCAAAGCACCAGCCGCTGAGCGGGGTAGGGCCTACATCAACTGCAAGGTCTTCCACTCCATCAACTGCCAGGTCATGTGTGATGCCCAGGGCATAATACTGAATGTGTGTGCTGGCTGCCCTGGAAGCTACCACGATTCCCATATCTGGCATCTGATGCAGCTGTACCAGACATTTGCCAATGGGGGCATCCCTGATGGTCACCTAGTGGGGGATGCTGGATATGCACTGGAGCCGTGGCTGATGACACCCATCAGAAATGCACACACACCTGAACAAGAACTCCATAATGAGGCACACGCACAAACACGAAATTTAATTGAGCATGTGTTTGGGATGCTCAAGTCACGGTTCCAGTGCCTGGACACATCTGGTGGAGCCTTGCAGTACTCACCAACTACATGTACCCAAATTGTCATGGTATGTGCCATGCTACACAATATGATCCTGTGAAAACAGCTGCAGCAGGAACAGCATGGGGCAGGGCCAAACAGTCCCCCACCATTGCCAAGGCCTGCACAGGCACAGCGTGACTCAGAGGAGGAACAACCTGAGCCTGCCCCAGTAGGCAGAAGGAGGCGTGCCCAGTATGCCTTGGCCTTGGCAAAGAGGCAACACATAGCACATTCACTGGCTCAGTAAGAACCCTGGAAATGATACCTCTCTCTCTGACTCGCACATAAAATAAAAGGGATGCCTAACTTGACACTACCTGTTTTCAAACATGTATAGGGAGTGTAGTATGTGCATCCAACATAGGCAGCCCTGCAGCACAACCAGAGGCATGATTGCCAGGTTTTAAGCAATATAAAGCAGTGCTAAGCAGCATTTACCAATATTTAGTATATGTAAACAAATTTGCCCATGCTAACTAGCGCAATGTTGGGCAATGTTGAGCAATGTTGGGCAAGGTCGGGCAAAGTCGTGCAAAGTTGAGCAAAGTCAGGTAAACATGCTCATATTTGCTTTACTGTTCCTTAAGCAGTCTGGTCTGCCCAGCATGAAAATAAAAAGCAGTGACAGGGCTCGAACACAGGATACTGTGCACTATAGTCACAGTACTGAACCACTAAGCCATGATAGCATTTCAGTAGCATAAACACAGTAGGACAATTGTACAGTAATGCAAACACAAAGAAATGCTGTATCATGTCCCTAAAGAGGCATATGGGTAATCTCCCCCACAGGCCTATGCAGCCAGAGAACATCAGGCCAGGCAGTGTGATGTGGGTTGTGTAGGCTATGAAGTCGCAATCTAATATATGTGACATTGGACGCTAGGATCTGTAGCACAGTAGTATGCCTCAAGCCAGTACGATAGGCAACAGTACAGATTGAAATGGTGTACCGTACATAGCAGTGCAGGCATAGCAAATGTGTATAAGTGTCAGATGAAACCCTCATCCTATGTACACTCACAGTAACAATCAAGTGTGCCCCTGGGTAGAAATGTACAAAGAATAGCTGTCCCCCCTGTATGGAGAAATGTTGATAAGTCTATGCAAAGTGTCTCATGGAAGCCCTACAGGCACAGCATGATCCCTGTTGATCTATGACACAAAGGTGAGACCTGCTGTAAAAATACAACTTGATTTTCCATACACATATAGTGTAAATGTCTATACTGGGCGTGCTCACACACTCCAACAAATGTAGTGGATTTCCTTCAGCATCACACTGAAAGGTCATACTGGCCATGCTCACACACTTAAAAAACGAAGCAAATGACAGGCCACAACATACTGAAAGGTCATACTGGGCATGCTCACACACTTATGCCAAATACGGAGGTGATAATAAGGGATCTATGGACAAATGTGGATAGACATCTCTACTTCCAGAAACACATTCACAAAGTTGTCAGAAAATCATGCTATGTGTTCACACAAACTGCCAAGGTCTGTGCATGTAGGTCAAAGGAGGTTCCCAGTACTCATCAGTCATCAGACCCGTCAGAGAGTACCACAACACACTTGCAATGAATCTGACTAGGCATGTTCAGCAGCCAGAAAGACCACTGAAGTACCCTAACAAGAGGATTACTGGCCTCAAACAGTTGCCCCATGCAACAAGACTGAATGTAACCCAATCTGTACTCTGTTGCATACTGTCTACTCAGGAGATCTCTGCCCAACAGACAGGTCCATGTCATGGCTACACTCAGATCTATTCTGAGTTACAGCTCAATGGCACTAAATATACAGACCCAAATGATATTGCCAACATCCTGGCTGATAGGATCAGTGTTAACTGTACCCCCTCTCACCCATGAAAGAGCACATCTCTATAATGGAAGACTGCAAAGTTGCTGTCATCACAGCTGCACAGGTAAAAAACACTCTCCAAAGCCAGTATCACAGCAGCCATGGGACCAGATAACTTCACAGGCTGTGTTCCACACAAACCACAGAATGAACAGGCACCACAATGATGTACCATGTGCAGTCATAGCCTCACCTCATGCTTTGTGCCTGTTGAATGGTGCACATTGATGGTTATGCTACTACACAAGGGTGGAGACACCACGGATGCCAGGAACTAGTGCCCCATTAGCCTGACGAGCCCGCTCTTCAAGGCCATGGAATGTATCATCATACAACATATAAACAATTACATTTATAATCCCCAAACCGTGGGAAACAGCCATGTTGGGTTTGTAAAATGCAGATCATGTCACCTAAACCTGATATATGACATTGAAGCAGTCAACAGAACCGTCGACAAGGGTAAGGTGGTTTACACAGCCTATGTTGATCCTGCCACGGCTTACAACACCACCCCACACTCTGGAAATAGAGATAAATCCACTAAACTAGGTATAAATTGCTATATCACAAGATGGTTTGCCAACAGGCTTACTGACAGAACACACACTGTGAAAGTAGCAGACTCCAAGTATGACTTTGGACCAGTGATGAGTGCAGTACCAAAGTCCAGTCCTGTGACTTGTCCTGTTTAGTAGCTACTTCCCTGAAGTAAACTTTAACATGGAAGGTCTGTGGCTGCAGAAGTTCCAGAGGACTGCAAACTAGGAGCCATAATTGTAAACACTAAAGATGTGGACATCCTACAAAAGGGCCTCACAATGTCAAAAGGTGCATTGTTATCCCCTTTGTTAAAAACTCTGTAGCCAAGAAATACAACATAGGCGGTAGTATACTTAACACTGAAAGTGTGACAAGCGACCTTGGGTCACAGGTGTACACTGGACACAACTGTGATAATCACATCCCCACAGTAGTCAGGAAACCCTGCTATGTGGCACACCTCCTCACAAAATGTGTCTCATGCAGAATATTAGAGGACATTGTTCCCCACTACTCATCACCCACTATAACTCATATATAAGTCAGCACTAAAAATTAAAAGCACTACACCCTCACTCCCCACTGGCCCTTGTTTTCAATTATTAAGGAATTCCCAATATTATTCTAGCATGTCCAAAGGTCAGTTGTCAATCTCCTCTCCGGTCCAGCTGGTGAATCTGGGAATCTTGAGGCAATGTTACAACTGCCTCATGTACACAAACAACCCTCTCCTACTGCCAACAAATTCCAACACATATGAGAGATGCAACCATATAGCCAAACTGGAGGCTAAGCTCTCTCAACTCAGTACTGGCATAACCAGTCAGGAGGAGAAGGAAACCACACTCACTACAATTCCAGTCTCACATAGACCTACCACGACAGCAAACCACACACATAATCACACAAAAACATACTTGGAGGCTCTAAATAAAGATCTGCCTAAGCAGCAGAGACCTCCAAAGCAGACACCCAAGCAACCGCTACCACAAAACAAAACACGTGCAACACATATCTCACAAAGCCAGTGTGCCGAACAGTCACAGCCCTTAAGACTAAACAACACACCTGATACACTTGTAATAGGTGACTCTATCGTCAGGCACACTGACATCCCGCTCACCAGGCTGAACAAGGAGAGGGTCACGGTGAGCAGCCTGTCGGGCGCTAGGATCCGCCACATAACACAAGCACTCAGGTCACTCCAAGGCAAGTACAAATATGATTCGGTCATTGTCCATGCTGGTGTGAATGACCTGAGACGTACCTCCCTGGACTACATGAAAAGAGACATAAAGGAGCTCTCTGAGCATGTAGCCCAGGCCGGTATGACCCTGACCTTGAGTAGCATCTTACCCTCACCAAGAATGATGTCACAATATGAAGACAAGATGATCAATTTCAACAATTGGCTTAAGTACTGGTGTCATTCAAAGGGGATCCAATGCCTGTCAGCTTGGGATGATATGCTCGACAAGCCACAATGCTTCGCTAGGGACGGCTTGCACCTGTCACTCCTGGGCTTTCGGATATTGGCAAAGGCTCTTGCTACCCCCATAGTGCCTTTTTTAGGCAAGGCTCAAAAGACAAACCCACCTCCATAGGTATCACAAGGGATAAGAAACTAAGAGTAATGCTACTCAATGCCAGAAGTCTAAACCTCAAGATGCATGCACTCGAAACTCTCCTTAGCATGGAGAACATTGATATATGTGCAGTAACAGAAACCTGGTTCAGGGCTCCCGAGAGCACCCCAGCACTACCAGCTTATACCTCATACCATGCTTTTCGGCCCCAAAACTTGGACCGAACCACAAAAGGAGGGGGAGTATCGATATTCATCAAAGATACCCACACCTCCAGGTTGGTGGAAAAGCAGGAAGCATCAGAGACTATCCATGTGCAACTAAAAGTGGGTAAAACTGCCTTCCAGTTTATAGCCTGCTACAGACCACCCTCCCTAACCCAGGAACCCCACTCGGCCTTCCTGAGAACATTGGAAAATATGAAGGTCTCTCCAAACACCATTATATTGGGCGACTTCAACTACCCAAACATAGACTGGGAGCATTACTCTAGCTCCAACACCCTAGCCCAAAGGTTCCTAGAATTTATAAACTCAAATGCTATGGAACAACTTGGTACCACTCCCACAAGAGGGGAAAACATACTGGACCTGATCATCACCAACATGGGGACTCTATGCTCCAGACCAGAAGTGTATCCCTCACTGGTAAGATCAGACCATAAACTAATCTCACTGGATATTCACATCCCAACCCCACCCCCTGCCCAGAAAACCACAGTGAAAAACTTCTCTAAAGCAAATTTCACACTCCTCAAAACTGAGGTGGAATCCTTCAAAGCCCCCGGGCCTGTGGATAATAAGGCCCAGACCGCAGAATCCTTTATAAATGCATTCTATGAACACCTTCAGGAATGCATGGATCATGCGATCCCAAATAAAACCAAGACCCAATCCTTCAAAGGCAGACGTCCTGTCTGGTGGACCCCAGCCATAAACAAACTATACAATAGAAGGAGGAAGCTACTAAATGATAGAGCAAAATCCCAAAAAGGGAAGGCATCACTGATCAGTATTAGCAAAAAACTACGGGCACTCATAAAATTGTCTAAGGCCAGCTTCGAGAGAAAAATTGCACAGGACACTAAGGATAATTACAAGACTTTCTTTAGTTATGCTAGGAACCGGGGTGGTAATTCCTCAGAATTAGTCCAAAATGACAAAAAATACACTGAACCCACAGACATTGCCAACATCCTAGCTGACAGGTTCAGCGCAAACTTCTCCCCTCCACCAAAAGGGCAAATATCTATCCCAGCAGAGTGCTGCCCCCCTGACATCTCAGATTCTCAGGTAAGAGCCGCCCTCTCCAAAGCAAAAAACACAGCATCAATGGGACCAGACAGTGTCCCGGGCTGCGTACTACATGAACTCCAAGAAGAGCTAAACCCAAACATAAAACTACTGTTCAATCACAGCTTTACTACAGGATATGTGCACAAAGAGTGGCGTACAGCAACAGTGGTCCCTCTCCATAAAGGTGGTGCCTCAACGGATCCTGGAAACTATCGCCCCATAAGCCTGACTAGCTTGGTCTGCAAAGCCATGGAAAGGATCATCATGGACCTCATAAATAAAGATATTGGGGACCTACAGACACTGGATCCTACCCAGTTTGGCTTTGTTAAGGGCAGATCCTGCATCTTAAACCTGGTTGATTTCTTTGAAACAGTCACCAAGGCGATTGAAGAGGGGAAGGTGGTCCACACAGCCTACCTGGACCTCGCAAAAGCCTTCGATACAATACCCCACTCGGGCATTATAGATAAGCTCACCAGCTTAAATATAAACCCCTATGTCACTAGATGGATTGCAAACTGGCTCAAGGACAGAACCCACATGGTTAGAATTGCTGGAGCCATGTTAGACTCCAAACCAGTTACAAGTGGTGTCCCACAAGGCTCAGTCCTGGGACCTCTCTTGTTCGGTATATATTTCTCGGAGGTACAGGCCAACACGGAAGGACTGTGGCTGACCAAGTTTGCAGATGACTGCAAACTGGGTGCCATAATCGACTCTCCAGCTGACACAAGCATCCTCCAAAAGGGCCTCACAGAAACAGAAAACTGGTGCCAGAGCCATGGCCTCAAGCTAAATGCCAAAAAGTGTATAGTCATCCCCTTTGGCAAAAACAAAGTGCCCACAAATTACCACATAGGTGGTAATCCATTAAGTACAGAAGAAGTAATTAGGGACCTGGGGACCCAAGTTGATAGCAATCTCTCATTTGACAACCACGTGGCCAAAGTGGTTAGAAAAACATTTTATATAGCCCACCTAATCATGAAGGGATTCCCATCTAGATCAGGGGAGGTCATTGTGCCTCTTTACTCATCACTCATCAGGCCCATAATTGAGTACAATGCCCCTTTTGGGATGTACCTTACCAGACACGTGCAGCAACTGGAAAGACCCCAAAAGTACCTCACAAAGAGGATCAAAGGGCTCAAACAGATGCCATATGCTGCCCGGTTAAAGAAACTCCAGCTCTACTCAGTGGCATACCGCCTGTTCAGAGGTGATCTGTGCCTGACGTATAAAGCCATGTCCAACCCGGAATTAATGGACATGCTGCACCTAAGAAAATCCAAATCCCATCGAGCTACATGCTCGAGAGACTTGAACCTCAGCACTGAAATAAATAGGACATGCTGGAGGGACAGATTCATAACCCAGGGGCTCCTTTCACTCTGGAATAAAATCCCAGTCCAGGTTAGGCAGAGTCCCTCATTGACTCTCTTCAAGAGGAATCTTGATGAGTGGATGGGAGATCGTAGGTTTACCCCGAGTATCACTTCTGTGTCACTGTTAGACAGAGGCACAGTATACTAACCTCGAAAAAGGGATTAGCAAAATAAATTTAAAATGGGTGGCGAAAGCCAAACACATTCTGGCTAGGCTTATAAATGCCCTAGGGCAGATAGCCTAGTATGAACCTATGAACCTATGAACCTATAACTATAGTAGAGTACAACGCCACTTTTGCTATGTACCTCACAAGACAACTACAACAACTGTAAAGCCTGCAGCAATACCTCACAAAGAGCATTAGTGGACAGAAATACATGCCATACACAGGTCATCTCAAAATGCTCCATCTGTATTCCCTTGCATATCGCCTACTCAGATGTGTTCACTGCCTAACATAAAAAGCTGTGTCAATTGCAGAGCTGTTGGACATGCTCCATGTAAAATACTCACAATCCCTATGACCTTCGGACCCAAAACCACGAGTGAAATACAAAAAGAAGGGGTGTACCCATTTACCTTATGGATACCCACACCTTCAGGTTAGTGGCACAGCATGAGGCCTTGGAGATCATGCAAGTGCAACTAACATTGGGCAAAGCTGCTCATCAGATTGTAGCCTGCTACAGATCACCTACCTTGTCACAGGAACCTCACTCAGTATTCCTGAGAACACTGGAAAATATAAAGGTCCTATCAAACACCATTATATGAGGTGATTACAACTACCCAAACACTGAGTGGGAGAATTACTTGTGTACAATGTCCTTTGCCCAATGTTTCCTAGAGTTTAAAAGCTCTAACACCCTGGAACAACTGGTCACCATGCCCACTGGAGGTAACACCATACTGGACATGATCATCACCAACATGGGGTACCAGTGTTCCACAAAGGAGATAAAACCATCGCTCGTAATATCAGATCATAAAGCAATCACACTGGACATCCACATCCCGCCACCCAACCCAGTCAATGAAACCACCATGAAGACATTTTCAAAAGCAAACTGCACAAGTCCCAAGACAAAAGTGGAAAGTTCCAAAGACCTCTTGCCGTAGGATAATGGTATACAATCTGCCGAATCAGTTACAAGTGAATCCTATGAGCATCTACAGGGATGCATGGATCGAGACATCACAAATAAAACCAAGATGCACTCCTCCAAAAATAAGAAAACAATTTGGTGGTTGTTGCCCATAAATAAGCTAGACAACAGAAGGAGGAAACTAACACCTGATAGAGCCAACTTCACTAAAGGAAAGGCATCACTGATCATTATTAGGAAGAAGCAATGATCGTTCATAAAATAATTCAAGGACACATTCAAAAAACAAATTGCCAAGGACTGTAAGAATGACAACCACAAAGCCTGCGGTAGCTATACCAGACATGTAGGTGTCAACTTCCAAATATGCTGTCAGCTACTGACAAATGGCAAGGAATACACTGAACCAACTTTCATTGCCCACATCCTGGGGGACAAGTTCAGTGCAAACTTCCCCCCATCACCCCCAAAAGGGCCTGTGTCCATCACAGAAGGATGCAGAGCCCCAGACGTCATGGACATGCAGGTAAAGACAGCCCTCTCCAAAGCCAAGAACACAGCATCAATGGGACTGGATGGTGTCCCAGGCTGCGTCTTACACTAAGCCCAAAAGGAACTACACCCTCACCTACATTCACTGCCCAGACTCAATCATACCACAGGGTATGTACCCAAAGAATGGCATACACTAACAGTTATCCAGCCCCACAAAGGGGGTGCCACAACAGAACCTGGAAACCATTGCCCTATATGTCTACTCAGCCTGGTCTACAAAGCTATTGAGCAAATTGTCATGGAACCCATAAACAGTGACATTGGGGACCTCCAGACACTGGACTCTACACAACCTCGCTTTGTTAAAGGCAGATCCTGCCTCCTAAACATAGTTAACTTACTTCAAATAGTTACCAAGGACATAGATGGAGGTGAAAGTAGTCCACACAGCCCACCTGGACCTCACTAAGGTCTTTTTACACCACTCCCCACTCTGTCATCATGGACACGCTTACCAGCCTCAACATCAACAGCTATGTCACAGGATGTGTGGCCAAGTGGCTCACAGATCAAACACACATGTTCAGAGTTGTGGGTGCCATGTCTGACTCTAAGACAGTCACAAATGGTATCCCACAGGTCTTGGCCCTGGGACCCCACCTGTTTAGTAGACACTGCTCACAGGTACAGGCAAGCATGGGAGGAGTATGGCTGAACAGGTTTGCAGATGACTGCTAACTGTGGTCCATAATCGACTCTATGGCTGACACACACATCCTTCAGAAGGGGCTTACAGAGACAGATACCTGGTGTCAAAACAATGCCCCAAGAAGAATTCCAAAGAATGCATAGTCATCCCCTTTGGCTAAAACAAAGTGCGAACAAATTACCACATAGGTGGTACTCCAGTATGTATGGAGAAAGTCATGAAGGCCCTGGGGACACAGTTAGATAGTCAACTCTCCTTTGATGATCACATGGCCAAAGTGTTTAGACATTCCTTCTATGTAGCCCACCCAATGTCACCTAATGTAACCCACTTTGTCTAGTCTGATGATGTCACCAACCTACAAATATACCTGTGGAAAATCAAGCTCACAGTAATGTGTGTAGCACGTTGTGTAAAAGCATACTCCTATAATATCATAAACCAGTTAGGTAGGGGTTTAAATCCAGCATTTGACAAGTCTGTGTTTGTGTGTGATCTCCTTGGAGAGGAGCAACCTTTTTGGAGAGTACTCAAACACCTTAAAAGTGGTATACTAATCTTTGTCAGGTCTGATGATGTCACCATCCTACAAATATACCTGTGGAAAACTGAATTCATAACAATGTGTATAGTGTGTCATGTAAATGCATACTCCTGTAGTATCATAAACCAGTTAGGTAGGGGTTTGAATCCTGTACTTGATAAGTGTGTGTGTCTGTTTGTGTGTAATCTCCTTGGAAAAGCGCAATCTTTTTGGAGAGTACTCATACACCTTAAAAGTGGAATCCTAATCTATGTCTGGTCTGATGATGTCATCATCCTACAAATATACCTGTGGAAAAAAGAACTCATAGTAATGTGTATAGCGTGTTGTGTAAATGCATACTCCTGTAATATCATAAACCAGTTACGTAGGGGTTTGAATCCTGCACTTGACAAGTGTGTGCGTGTCTGTTTGTGTGTGATCTCCTTGGAGAAGAGCAACCTTTTTGGAGAGTACTCATACACCTTAAAAGTGGAATACTAATCTATGTCAGGTCTGATGATGTCACCATCCTACAAATATACCTGTGGAAAAAAGAACTCACAGTAATGTGTATAGCATGTCATATAAATGCGTACTCCTGTAGTATCATAAACCAGTTTGGTAGGGGTTTGAATCCTCTCCTTGACAAGTGTGTGTGTCTGTTTGTTTGTGTGTGATCTCCTTGGAGAAGAGCATCCTTTTTGGAGAGTACTCATGCACCTTAAAAGTGGAATACTAATCTATGTCAGGTCTGATGATGTCACCATCCTACAAATATACCTGTGGAAAAAAGAACTCACAGTAATGTGTATAGCACATCGTGTAAATGCATACTTCTGTAGTATCATAAACCAGTTCAATAGGGGTTTAAATCCTGCACTTGACAAGTGTGGGTGTGTCTGTTTGTGTGTGATCTCCTTGGTGAGGAACAACCTTTTTGGAGAGTACTCATACACCTTAAAAGTGGTATACTAATCTTTGTCAGGTCTGATGATGTCACCATCCTACAAATATACCTGTGGAAAAGGGAGCTCATAATAAGGTGTATAGCGTGTCATGTAAATGCATACTCCTTTAGTATCATAAACCAGTTAGATAGGGGTTTGAATCCTGCACTTGACAATTATACTAATCTTTGTCAGGCCTGATGATGTCACCATCCTACAAATATACCTGTGGAAAATAGAACTCACAGTAATGTGTATAGTGCATCTTGCTAATGCGTATTCATCTAGTAGCATGAAATAGTCAGATATGGGTTTGAATCCTGCACTTGACATGTGTTTGTTTGCAATAACCTTGGAGAGGAACAGCCATTTTGTAGAGTAGTAGAACACCTTACAAGTGGTATACTTATCTTTGTCAAGTCTGATGATGTCACCATCTTACAAATATACCTGTGGAAAAAAGACATTCCAGTAATGTGTATAGTATTCTGTGTTAATGTGTACTGCTCTAGTATTATGGAATAGTTAGGTAGGGGTTTGAATCCTGCACTCGGTGAGTGTGTGTGGCACTGCTGGTCAATGTATAGTGGATTTTGCTTTTACTACTGTATGACATATCAGTATGCATTGCACATGTGAGGTATCTGTGTGGCAAATACATATACGTACATGTTACCTCAATTATTGCATGTGTGTGAACCCTGCTTTCTCCAAGAACACAACTGTCATCTTTGCCAGACTGTGCTGCTGCTTCCCAGACCTTAGGTCACATCTGTATGCTTGTGACAAGGCCAGCCACTGCAGTGATCCCTGGCCTAGGTCATCCATGTCACATACACTCATTACGGTTTCTATTGAATTGTGTGAGTGAGGATTTATGACCAAGGTATATGTTAGACCTGTTCTAACGCAGCAAAGTCTGTCAATGATGACTATTCATTATAGGTGTACAACAACCTTTGTGGATATGCATGCCGACCCCTTATTGCTTATGTGATCCACCAAGGATTTTCAAAATACCTTAGGAAATGTGATTATTAAAGGAGAGATGACATAACACTTGGTTGCATGTACACATCGGTACCTGTTCATCATGTTGGTGGCTACTTCCTATGTGGTACTGTGGGGATACTATGTTCTGCAAAGGTGGATGACAATGCTTAGTTTGGCTAATAGCTTTGCAGCATGGGTTTGACAACAGTTATCTGTCTGTATGATACCCTTGTGGAGGATGTGTGTGTCATCTGGAGAATGTATTATAGGCCACAGTATGCATTACCAGACATGGACGGACATATCCCTACTGTGATTTCTTGTACCTAAGAGAGCTATATGCCAAACAGGAGTGGTCTCAGTAATGGGTGCAGGTGAATGCCACTGGTTACTGGCATAGTATAGTACATGAAGGATCCAAATGTTGCTGTGTGTCCTACAGCTGTGTGTCAGTTGTGAAGACATCATCTAATGATTGGTTATGGTCAGGCTGTTGAAGTTATGTATACTACCAGAAAGCAGAACAATGACAGATAGTAACAGTATCACCCACAGCACAGTGTCAAACCATGTCATACACACATATGTAGTCAGGTTCCGAAATGTGTGTAGTACAATGCATACTGGCCACCAATAGAAACTATGTAGTGTTACTGTGTAATACAGGGCATGTCACCATGCCCATGTGTCCACTATGCACATACATGCAGACAGTGCACCTCCACCATGTTCACAGATGTACACCTGCAAATCTGTGCTACACACATCCCACACATACTGTCCACTCTCCAACACATGCTGCCAATACTACACACATCAGCCAAGTGGCACATGGGCAGACAATACACTATTTTAATTAACACTGGTGTAAACAATACTACAATGACAATCATAGCTTTAATGCATCATGCCTGCTCAGCTACACATTCAAGCATATCATTACACTCTACTGATGACAACATGGTAACATTGCTATACTGCTCTAAAGTCACCTTGTGCATTAGCACCATGGTAGCCTATTCCTGCATCGATGTTACAGATGACAGGAGGTGGCACAGGTTTCATCATATGCACAGGGTGTGTTGTTGGTTTGCCAGAGGCCTACAGTGAGCCATCCAATCGACATGTATGTGTGTGTGTGTGTGTGTGTGTGTGTGTGTGTGTGTGTGTGTGTGTGTGTGTGTGTGTGTGTGTGTGTGTGTGAGGGGCAAGGGTACTGCTATGGGCCAATGTTGATGTAATGTGTGCGGGTATGTGTTAGCCCTAGGTGTCTGGTTCATGTGTGTGTGTGTGTGTGTGTGTGTGTGTGTGTGTGTGTGTGTGTGTGTGTGTCTGCATGCACACAGTTCCACCATGTGGCTGCCATATACGGGTATTTGTGGGACAGCCACAGACTGTACCTGCCAGGCTTTACAGATCACCATCTCTGGCCACGGATACGGTACCTGTGCCTGGCAGGGGTGCTACTGACACTATCAGGTACTAAGCCAGACTGGGTACTTTCCTCAGAGGTAGATGGATGTACACTGGACCCAGGTCCCTGCTGGGACTGTCCAGAGCTATGTGCACGTGGTCTTCTAGGACATTCTATGGACAGCCCACCCCAACATTGCTGGGGCTGGTACTGGCACTACGGGAGCGGCTGTGACTTGAGGGACGTCCATGGTGACTGCCAGCTGCTGATGTTGCTGGCATACGTCCATGTCAGTGACTCAACCATCCCGCACTGTCCTGACACATGGACATGACATTGCGGACGACATCTAATATCTCTCCCCAACGTCTATCAGTGACCTCAGTGTAATGACGGATGGCACCTGCTAGGTCATGGATACTGTCATTTAAAGCGGTATTATGTGCCCTCTGTGCCCTTAGTCCCTGTCTGGTGTACAGTTCCATATGTGCCTGTGCCTCCATGACAGCCTGGAACATGCGTGACGTTGTCAGACCTGTGGCACGTCTGCCAGTGGCATGATGAGCAACAGTGCTTTGATGAGAACTCCTGGACATCTGCATATGTGGTACCCTTCCAAACATCTGGGTATGGCTGCTGTGTTGGGATGCATGTGCCATGGATACCACACTGTCCTGGCCAATGCTGACTGTACGCTGTCCCTCAGCTAAGGGCATTGGTGATGGATGTATTGGCAGTATGACTGTGTGCATGGATGGGGTGGACACTTGTGTACTGTTGATTGGTGGCCCAATGACAGACCCTGGCAAACATGCCTGTGCCTCAACACACCTATCATCATCATCACTATTTTGCTTAGTGACATTGGTTTCTCCGCTGCAGTGAACCAGCCCAAAGTCAACACCTGTGTGAGGAAGACAGGAAACACACTTTACAACCTGTACATGATGTCAGCACACATGCACACATGCACACATGAACACATGAACACATGAACAAATGAACACATGCACACATGAACACATGAACACATGCACACATGAACACATGAACACATGCACACATGCACACATGCACACATGCACACATGCACACATGAACACATGAACACATGAACACATGCACACATGCACACATGAACACATGAACACATGAACACATGCACACATGAACACATGAACACATGCACACACGCACACATGCACACTTGCACACATGCACACAAATGCACTCCTCACTAAAACAGACACATGCACGCACACACACACACACACACACACACACACACACACACACACACACACACACACATCACCAGCAATCCAGAACATACTCAATAGCGGGTGATGGTGGGATACAGTATCACAAGGCAAACAGTTATATCACACGTGTCAGCATGCAGGACATGTGTTGCACAACAGCATGCAGTGCAGGTGTAGACAGCCCTTGCTAATAACAGTATACATGGCTTTGATGCATGTGTGTTGTTGTTCAGTGATCGGCCTCACCCTGGAATGCAATGTGTACATGGACACAACATTGCTGTGCAAGTATTAAAAGCTCTGCAATGTCCTGTGCACCATCACTCACAGGTATACATACCATGGCTGGATGTGTATCTGTGTGTCACATAGATATCCATTTCTGATTAGAGCATCTGTGTCTTTAGCAGATGATTGTGGACACAGGTTTAGCACATACATGGTATGTATACACACAGGATGAGTGGTGCATGTATACCTGATGGAATACCATTGCTCAACATAGCCATTGTACAGTGGTTATGGTGAGTGTAGGATATATTGTGGACATGCCAGTGCCAGCCATGACATGGCATGCTACAACACAACTGCAACATTAAACATCACACATACACAATGTGTGTCATGTGACCTATACACTCAATAGCATTACAAGACATATATGTGTCACTTTGTACAAATGGTGATTGCTATGCATATTGTGTATCGGTGCATATGTTTGCACACACACAACATTGAGGTGCATAGCAGTTAATGCTATGTGTGGTACTGTGGTCACTGTAACTGGATGGGGTGTAGTACCATGAGCCATCATCATGCAGCATCATGTGGTCACTCAAGGCTACTAATGTGTGCTAGACCGGCACATACCATGCTGTACCGGAACTGCAGTACCATGGCTACATTCACCATTTCACAGCCAGTTGTTACATGGGTTTGTATGGTGCCCAATAGGGGGCATTGCCTAACATGAAGGTGTTATGTGTTGAAGAGTGTCACACAGCCACATGAGAGGCATCTACCCCTCAGGTATATTATGTGTGCTGTGTGTATGACATTTGGGATACTGGAGTGTGACCTTACAGCGGGTGTCTGAATACGCCATGTGTAGCATGTTAATGTGTACTGTGTATGACAAAGTTGTGTATGTTGTGTGCATGTGTATCAACTCTGGCTATACAATGTCTACTACAGTGTTGCCACAATTGTGTGGGATGCTCTGTGTATTGTATGTGTTTTAGGCAGCTACCCACATTACTGGGATGTGCATAGTCTCACAGCAAACATGCACAGCATGCATTATGCGTAGGTGTGATACGTGTACATGGCCTACACCTCACCTATGACATGCACATATCATTAGCAATTTTAAATGTAGAACACACTCACCAGCATGGGTCTGCTAACTTGCTGTCACACCAGAGGGACCTACAAGGATATGATACAGTTTGTCAGTGGCAACAAATGTGGCATTGCTATTGTGTGTTTGCAATGTTACAGTAGTACAACGGTTGACAGTCACAGTATTCCTAATTATTAGTATTGCACAACACTAGGCACCACATCTTCTAACTACACAGTACACATCTCACATAAGCATGCTCTACCAACAGAGGTAACAGTAGTCTACAGCTATGCCATGTTACCTGCATGCTCCATGTCAACTTGCTGTGTGGCTCCGGCCTCCATGATGATACATGTTACTTGTTGTTGTTGTTGTTGGCCAGGAGCCACCTGGCTCAGGAGCAGCTCCTCCACTCTGGTGAGGGGGGGGTGGATGGCTACCCCACCACATGTGGCAAGCTGTTGTCTATGGATATCAGACGCACGCTGCCGGACATGTCTAATTAAATCACTGCAGTGATGGTGCACCTGCTCATATGTCCGGTTATGCATGCCTATGTCATTTACCCTATGGATAAGATCTTGCTACAGTGCAGTCCACTCATGCTGGTCCTGGCTGGTTCTGGAGAACAGCAGGGCATAATGCTGTACCAGCCTTGTTGTTATCACTTCCTCTTCTCCTGGGCTATAGCTGGGGTTATGATGGTGGGACATGACCCTGGAAGACAATGAAACAATATGTGTGAGCAAGTCATATGGCACACTTAACATTCTAAAGTACAGATATCAATAAACTGCCATATATAGCAATCTATTGTCTGTCAGAGGATACACACTTTCAATACCACATATCAGTGCTCAGCCTACAACTGCCTGACAGTGCCTGGCACACTCTATATATCAAACCATGTTTTGCACAGCAACAAAGATAAACCAGTATGTAAGACTATAAACAGTACATGGCACACTGTATGTGACACAATGCACCACCTAGCCACAGGAGGTATATATCAAGCTAATGCATCAAGAAATATGTAATCCATTGCAATGATTGTAAAGTCCAGTTACAGTATTACCAGTATACCACACTAGTTGTTGATGGCAAACCCCTGCCTAACAAATGTGCACATTCATTAATATAGGTGGCATACTGCTGTACTACACTATACATGTTGCTAGATATGCACCTATATCCTGTAACACACATATGACCGAGGCCATGGTACAGGCATACACACACACATCAGACATACATACCAAATACAAAGGTATGGCAACCTAGATGACCTTTACCTGTGTACCATACAGTACTGTGTGTCAGTAGTTATGAAAACTTATGCCTGAGGTATGTAATCTGTGAGGACTACAGGGAACAGACAAAACAGTGGTTCCAAGAAATGTGGACATACATCATACTGTGCTGTTTAGGCATACAGCTTCAGGTAGTACTACAGTTCATACAGGAGTTGTAGTCACCAGCAGTAACACTCAATAAGCATACATGTACTGCTTTAGCCTACACTGGGAGACCTCAGTCGACACCAAGGGACTACGACAGACCGTATGGCATACTGCTTTTTCTGCCTAGCAATTGCATACACATCTTTTGCTGGGATCACAGCTAGGACACATAATACCATGACAGAAACAGTTTCCCATTAAGCTATCACACATATACAGAACTCTGACACATTCACCAACACATTCACCATCACACTCAGTCAACCTCACATAGCAATTATTGCAACAAGTACATGTGGGTGTGTATCGCTTCATAGGTAGATAATAGGCTATTGGCCCTAGGGCCTATAGAGGTCTAGCCATATGCTACCCTGGCCTTTGACAAAGAGGTAATTACATTTCACGTGGCCCTGACAAGCAGAGCCACAGAGGTGATTCCTGGGGTGTATTTCCTATCTCCCATACAATCATCAGGATTATTTATGATGACTGATAATTAGGAGCTTTGTTTGCTATTGATAGGTGGTTTGTTCCAGAGTATGATGTCTCAGAGATAGGAATCTATCCCTCCAGCATGTGCTGTTTATTGAGGTCACAAGGTTTATGTCCCTAGAGCGTGTAGGTCGTAGGGATTGTGATCTGTTTACATGGAGCATGTTCAACAGCTCTGGGTTTGACATAGCTTAGTATGTTAGGCAGAGGTCTCCTCTGGGTAGGCGGTATGCAACACAGTCTAGCTGTGGGTTTGTGAGACAGTCTGCATAGGGCATCTGTTTGAGGCCAGTATTACTCTTTGTGAGGTATGTCTGTGTCATTTCCAGTTGCTGTAGATGTCTTGTGAAGTACATACCACATGGGGCATTGTACTCTATAATGGGCTTTATGTGTGATGAGTAGAGGGGAACACTGACCTATATTTCCCTGGATAACACACCTTTTGTGATGACGTGTGCCACGTAGACAGATGACATGGCTGATGTGGCACTGTGATTATCAGAGGGGAGAGTACTGTCCACCTGTGTCCCATGGTCTCTTATCACACCTTTGGTGTTTAGTAGACTACCACCTATGTGTTAGTTAATGGGTACAGAGTTTTTGCAAGAAGGGATGCCAATGCAGTGTCAACATTGAGCTTGAGTCCATGGCTTTGTCACCAGGCATCTGTTGCAGTAAATATGCCCCTGTCTCTCTCTCTCTCTCTCTCTCTATATATATATATATATATATATATATACATATATACACACACATACATATAAACATCCATTGGTGTACATATATATACATATAGGCACATATACAGTCCACCTTTCATGGTGGGGATATCACTTATGTGAAGGTTGTGAGGTATACAGTTATGTCATAATATTGCACAGTGTTGCTTGGAATGCATTGAAGGTGTTCTCAGCCCATGTAGCTTTAGCAGGCCTCACTGGCTGCAACACTGCAAACCTGATTAATCATACCCACAAAATTTAATAATCACATATCATATACCAGCACTGTATGCTGTCTTGTTTGCCACACACTACAACCTACATAGAAATATGCACATAACAACCTTCAACAACATATATATGTCCACCCTTCACAAACAGTTGCAGTATGTCCCTTGCTCTGTGTACATGTACAGATGCTAATATATCTGACACAGACAGATCTCTCAATATGTGTGTGCCATACATACACAAGGTCCACACTGTTGTAAGTTCGTGTACCTCACGGCTGACCTGTTGGGCCTTGCTGCAACATGAAAAGGTGTCACATGTCAGCACACAGTAATATTAGAGGGTGTATATATAGTTGCAAATGCTAGATTAGCATACTAGACTTGTACAGCTGTTGCCAATGCTAAGCTACACATTAATATGACTATCATGCATTTGTTACTCTGTCACATCCATGTTTATATAACCGTATGCGCTACTCTGCCAAACAGACATTGTACACACTTCTGTACAGAACACAGATAACATGGATTAGATGTTTGACATTTAATGCTGAACTACATATGTCACAGTCATATCCTACTGCACACAGCCACACACTGATTTCTCCATGCCAGTAGTTATGCAGGGCATCTGTGCATAGATACATACTGCTGCCACATATGGATGATTCAAACTATGTAGAGTACTCTTCATAAACATCTACTACATGCCAGTAAATACATAGCTGTTACATACCTTTCCTTTGTATGTGTTCATATTTGTTGTTTCCGTGTGTTTTGTAATAGTTTATTTATTATATCTTATTTCTTTTTTGAGATATATTTATCTTTTTCAATATAATTTTTTTCAATATATTAATTATTTTTCAATATATATATATATATATATATATATATATATATATATATATATATGTTTTTTACTATATATTTTCTTTCAATATATTTTTTTTCCAATATATTTTTTTCAATACATATTTTTTTGATATTTTTTTTCAATATATTCTTTTATTTTTTATTTTTTTATTTCAATATATAACTTTTTCTTTTGATATATTTGTTTTTATTTTTTTATTTTTTTCTGCAGCTGTTGTCTGCATCTGCATCCGTGTCTCTCTCTCTCTTGCTCTCTCTCTCTCTCTCTCTCTCTCTTTCCCTCCGTACCTGCAATGAAATGATTGCATGTGTGGACAGCAAGTACAGCCTGCTTTTATGGGTATCTGCACATGTGCATGTGATGGCCTCTGCACCAATTGGTGGCCACCATTTGGCAATTGCATGCAGCCTGCTGTGTGGTACTTGCAGTACTCACTGTCATAGCAACCCAATGCTATAAATTGCTAAGTCAGGTAGGTGTAGCCCTTTCAGCTTTCCGAAGTGGGGGCCATGCTTGTTTGCTGTGGATACCGTTGTGTAAGTCAGAAGGTTGGTATACTTCTTATAACTGATGCTAGGGGTATAGCCAGTGATTTGAATGTTGTACTCAGACCTGAATGTTGCCACTTCCCGTACACAGTTGACAGTGTAGATTTGTACTCACCCTTACAAATGCTAACACAAGATGCATGGGAGTATGTAGTTTATTTTCTACTTATACAATTAGCTGCCATACATACGTAGTTATTGAGATGTTTTCATTTGGCACATGAACTGTTTGTGAACTGCTAAACTGTAGATATTAATGTACTCACTTCTGCACAGTTTGTGTTTTTTTTTGTTGACATTAGCACAGAATGCTCATGAAAACTGGACAATTCCAGTACTGAGTGTGCCTACCTACATCCTTGCTGGACCTTGAACACACAGGTATTGTGTATATTTGGGTGGGGATTGTCCTGCTATGATACTGTGTAGGGGGTGTAAAGTGCTGCTGTAACATTATTTACTGCTAAAATGGCTGGTTCTGTTATCACAGTCATGTAATGCAATTCCACAACAACTGCTGGTAAAGTTCCACAGAACAGGTTTTGTGTTATGGCATTCCTATCTTTCCTTTACATTCACTCATTCTGATGCATGATATATATATATTTCAGCAACAACCTGCTGTATGTCTCCTGTGGCTTAGTGGTACTTCATGCAGTCTAGTGAGTCCAAGGTCAGGGGTTTGAGACTGACAGTGGTGTTCTATTTTGCTGCTGAGCAGAACAAGGGCCCTCACATGTAGGGTGACTAAGGCACTTTTAAGCAATTGTAAGCGGGTTTGCGTGGGTTTGCGCGATGCTTAGCAATACTTAGCTAAGTGCACACAAGCATACACTAGCGCAAACCCGCTAACTACTGCCTAAAAGTGCTTACTCCCGCTAACCCCCGCACTCATTTCTTTGAAAGAAAAACAAATGGGGAGATAGGAAAGTTGTAAAAAAGGGGCACAAAGAGGGAAAGATAGTAGGGAAAACAGCTCAGGATGTGCAGGATGGGTGTAGGGAAGGTCCATAGCTGCCCATTTCTTTAACAGCAACAGCTGTGCATATACTAGTTATTTGGAGGGAAATTTGAAACCTTCCACCCCTGAGAGAGGAGTGAGGACAATGAACTATGTTGTACTGCCAATTAAATTTCAGTTTATGTGTCCAGTGGGCATGTGTGCAAAATGGGCAGCTATTTATGGGGCGTAATTTTTTTGTGGGAGCAGATTGCCCATTTTTTTTTTAGGTGAGAGTGGAATGTTGGGTAGGGGAAGTAGGTATATTTTGGGAGGTAGGTTGGGGAGGTAAACAGACAAGACAAACAAGATGCATACAGTGGCATAATATGACACATGGGGTGGTTGAACACCATTGACGGGGAAGGGTGTTTGGAAATTGCAAGCCCATGAGCCCACAGATGGCAACAGTGGAACTGAGATCCCCACCCATGAGCAGTCACCACTGCACCTTCACAGCCTGTACTGTGCTGGGGGCTGCATAGGAGGGGCAGGCTCACCTGTGAGTCGCTCCACTCTTGCCTCGAGCTGGCATAGAGGATCATAGACTAAACATTCGATCTCTCTACGCACCACAGCCCAGACCGTTCAGAGGGTGATAGGTGGCCCTCCTCCAGCCACGCTTGCACGGGGGGATGAGCCCCATCCCCTGCAGTGCTTCCACCTGAAGGTGGCACAGGACCAATGGAGGAGGAGGTCCCAGGCTGGGCACCAGACCTGCTGGTGCCAGGTGCCATCGTCAGCTGAGGTGGGACAGGTGGATCCGCTGGGACCAGCCTTCCCATACATTCTATGTTTAGGAGGATTTAATGATAATATGGGTTAGTAATAGCCAACAGCATTTCAATTTAGTTGTAACAGCATACAGTAGTATTCCCATCAACCCATCACACCAGAGTTCCAACACTTGAACAGCAAGCATAACACATGCATATATAGAACAACAGTGGACATTCCAACCGCATGCAGGATTGATTGGTGGCAACAGACCACCAAGATTGTGGTATGTGAACAGGGCACATGCATCAAAGTAAATGCAGATATTTGTAAACCAATAGGACACGTGTCCCAACAAATGTTATGAGATTAGACATACCCATTGAGGTGTGGAATTGCATTGTTTATGCACATACAGTAGGGTGTAAAAAGATACCTCCATTAACAATTTATATATACTTATAGTTTACACTACATTCCTATTGACTGCAGTTATATATCCCCTACATGTATTATTACACTAGGCAATGTCCGTTAATTTGTAAAATGGGTTTTTCTAGTTCTTGATATACCTGACCTGTATCTGACATACAAACTGTCCTGGATGCAGATGTTACTGCTTCATATTTATATATTTCATTTATATTTATATATCTACATATCTGGATGTATTCAGGTGAGATTATCAGGTATATGTTGACAGCCCCCTACATTTCTAGCAGCACACTGACATTTCTGGGGAACACATTAACAAGCTACTCATGTGCCAGATTAACCTGTACATGCCGGCCATGAACCGACAGTTGAGGACTGTATATATGCTTAACAGCTACTGGCACTCCCTTCATCCACTTTATATGGGCCTACCCATGTGTGGGTTGACTGCGCTTAATACAACAGTACTATTTCTATAATGCAAGGGAACAACAACATATCAAAGAAAGTGACACGGACACACTCCAGGAATTATACCTTTATTAATTACATTACACACTTTTCTAGTGGCTCTCTCATTTATTTGATATATCAGTGCATGCAGAGGTCTTCTATTCAAGACATATTATGCCTTTATTAACAGGTTACAACACCTTTTCATGCTGTCTCACTTATTTTATATAACAGTACATGCAGAGAAGTTATTCAACACTCATTATACCTTTATTAATGGGTTACAGCACTCTTTTTCAGGCTCTCTCACTTCTTTTATATGACAACACATGCAAAATAATTACTAACCTGCCTGGTGGTGCAGCCTTAGCAGCCTATCTGCATAGGCTTGCTGATTTGCAGCATGGACACCTGCAGCTGTGAAGTAAATGAAGGGATATTGAGACATACCTATCCATAACACAGACTACAATAGCAATTCTTACATACTTCATTCCATGGCTACATACTCAGTAGTGGGGCATTTTCCATTTCACAGGCCTCCTGTATCCACTGGTTCAGTCGGTCCTCCTTGCGTCTCTTCAGGTCTGAAAAGTGGTGTGTGTCCTGCTCACCAGTCTGAGGGATACCTTTGGCACTGGTGAGATCATGTGCTAGACAGTTCCATGCTTCCGCTTTGTACTCATTGCCCTGGAACTGGCCCTACAGGAGTCTTGCATCATGATGATGGACAAGGAGCCAAACCATTACTTTTGATTCCTCAATGCCCCACTGTTGCACTCAAAAATGAGAACCCTCTCCAACACTGGCCATACTGTCTGCAGATGGGAGCTACAACCAGTTATGGCAATTATTCCCACCTATGGAGCTTAAATATGCCTCATTTTCTGCACTTATTTGTGATTGGCTGGTTTTGAAAAATCTTAGCTAAAAGCAAACCTGCTTTGCAATGGGTAAACTTCGATTGCTATATATGAGTGAGTTGGAAATGCATCCATATTTAAAGCTGTCATGGCTTAGTGGTTTAGTACTGTGATTATGGTGCACAGTATCCCGGGTTCGAGGCCTGTCATTGCTTTTTATTTTATTACTGGCCAGACCAGCTAGGAGGTGTGGCTGTGTTTAGCTGACTTTGCTCAACTTTGCACCAACGCTGCCCGACGTTGCCCAACATTGCGCTAGTTAGCATGGTGCGCAGCTCCGTGCGAACATGTTTTGTTTGCGCTAGTTGGTGCGATGCGCAGCTCCACGCAAAACTATTGCGCTAGTTAAAGCATTGCTAAGCTATGAGCAATTGTACTTAACTGTGCTTAATACTACTAAACTTTGCTTAGTAGTGCTTCTCATTGCTTAAGATACGTTACTTATGCATTTATCAGTATGCATAACCATTCCACCTTCTTATATATATATATATATATATATATATATATATATATATAAAATATTGTTCACTATCACATAGGCCATTTCAATGCATTTTACTGAAATTTAAAAGGTAAATGTCAGGAATTCTTTTTATGCAAACATTTCCTACAGAAAATAGGTAGTGGAGTGGGGGGACTCAAACCAGGGATGCCTCCTCTTTGTGCGAGGGGTCTACCACTACGCTATTGCTATTTGGCTTAATTTGCATATATATAGTTTATTATCCTCTTCGATGTCTACACTGCTAACTGTAGCTAAGCAATGGGCAAACCCACACATACACATGCAAATACGGGCAGCTATATTGGGAATAATAAAAAAAAAAAGGAAAGCTTTACATTTTAAACTTGTACAGGGATTTAGAATGTGGGGGAGTGTAGTTTTGGGTATGTGGACATTTGAGCGGACTTGCTCATTACAGTTGACATTTGCAGTTTAGGCACTTGCAGGGGAGTGGATATTTGGACTTCTCGGCAGTCTGAGACACCACCTGCACTTGTGCACGCTCCGTGTAAGCCTTAGAGTTGAGTCAGCGTGCCCTCATGAATATGAATGACGCGCTGACATCATACTCTTAGACTGCAGTTTCCGTGTAAGACTTAGTTAGTCTTACACGGAGGATTAGTAAATCCCGGCCTGAGTGTTACTCTGATTATTTGATATCATTTAAATAATAACTTTTATGCATGTAAAAATCTATATTTTTTATACTTTATTTGTAATATAGCTTTTCTTTCCTGGTTGCTGTTGCATATCAAGTATACTATCACTAGTACACTATTGGACCATTTTAAGAGCTCAGAATGTAACTTAAAATGCCTGTTTAGTGTCATTTGTTGCATGTTGTATTATATTTAATAGTACATTACTCAACTATGCCAAGATATCAGGAAGTATGTCACCTAACATAAGTTTCATCATAATAATGATTAACTTTTAAGAAGATGAATAGTTTAACCTTTTAAATTCTAAGTGAAAATAAGTGACTTTAATTTCATATCTTTTTAAAAGAATCAAACTCTAACATTTTAAAAAGGGAACTAGCAACCTTATGAAGTAAGGAAATAATTTTATTTTTATTTTATTTATTTTTCATTTGTTAACCTGGATAGTCTGACTGGACAAGTTCCATTTACAGCTGAGGCCATGGGAGAAAAGTTCCACATTAGTTAGCAATAACAACAAAAATATCATACAGACAAAAATATAGCACAGAAAACATACAAATTAACAAACTGAGTTAAAAGCCATCATAATAAATATGAATTAATGCAAATATGGAGATCAATTATTAGAGCTTACTAACTGTGATGTGTACAGTAGGTAAGACTAGAAAGGAAGCTAAGAGAAGTAGGAAAAGCAGTGATAATTAATACATGGACATAGCCAGGTCTTCATAAGATGTGATTTAAGTGAGTGTTTGAAGTGCGTGGAAGTGGAGGCAGAAGTAACAGAGGGGGAGGGATTATTCCAGGTTTTAGCTATGGTGTGTGAGAATAGTGCTTTCCCTGCAGTGTTATTAGCTCTAGAGATACAGAGGAGAAATTTGTCAGTATGTCAGTTTGTAAATAAATGATTTATCTTGTAAAATGTGATATGCAGCAGCTGTTCATAAGCATTCAAGCACTTCTTTAAATTATTAAGAATTTATAACCATAAAATGCATTGATTTTTCATTTGTTCTTCAGTTTTTTACTGTTTTGTCTTTTATTAACCACCTCTTGTTGCATTTCTGTTCAAAGAAGTTGATAGATTCCAGTCCATTTCTTCTGTTTTTTTTCTAGGGTTTTATTTTTCTGTATAAAGTCCATTGTATATTCCAAGGTGTTAAAAATCTTCTTTCCTTCTGGAAGGTAAATCCTTATTTTTGCTGGAAACAATATTTGTGCTTTAATATTGCTGTTCTTTAAACTTTTAACAAGTGGCACACATGCCTTTCTCCTGGACATCACTAATGTAGAATAGTCATTGTCAAATCTTGTAGTATTTCCTTTAATTTTAACTGGATAATTGGTCCATGCAGCTTTTAAGACTAAATCCTTATCTTGACTTGAGAAAAATCTTATAATCATTGACCTTGGTGAAGGTGTTTTTTTTTTTTTTTTTTTTTTTTAAGATGAGTTAGAAAGTGATCTATGTGCCCTTTCAATGTCAAAGGAAAAAGCTTCAGGCAGGTTCAAAGTTTTTTAGGCAGCCAGGTATTAAGAAATTGAATCATAGTATCTCCCTCTTCTTTTTCAGGAATCCCATAAATCCTGATGTTATTCATTCTAGATCTGTTCTCTAAGTCTTCTATTTTTATCCCGGAATAAGTTGTTTTGTTTCAGAAGAAATTCTGTGTTATTCTCATTTTCAAATAATTTTCAATCAAAATCAGACATTGTCTCTTCTATACTCGAGATTTGTAATGATTGTTTTTAAGAGATTCACTCACCACTTCAACTTGTTTTTTACATTCCTCTTTAAAATTGCCCATTTTGCTTTATAATTTATCTGTCTTACAGATAACTCACAGATGTTACGTAGTATAGCCTGCATGTCTTTTTTCATAGTACTGTCCTGTACAATGGGTTTAGAGTGACTCATTCTGAAACAGTTAGCTCTTTCTAGTTTTCTTGACAGGAAAAAACAAGCAAAAGAGTTTCAAACTTGTTATTTTTTTGTATTAAATGTTTCAGCAGATGTTCGACTATAAATCCACCAAGTTTTGAAACATTCTATTGGAGTTTTTTAGTAGAAATCCTGATAGAGATGTTAAAATGAAACAGAGATGAAAAACAGTGCTGTTAACTGCTCACTATCTTCTGTCAGAAATATTCTGAAGCTATAGTTATTTGCATTTTTGGGTTGGCCAATATCAGTTCAACTGGTGGTCACATGATGCTAACTCATCTACACCATTAATCAAGTGAGGCTAAAAAGGTTTAAAGGCATGTTGGAAACATTCTAAGTGTGAAGTACATTTTTCTGTATACTATTAACAAAAAAAAAAAAAAAAAAAAAAAAAAACCACTCGGAATATTCACAAACTCCAAAAACACAAATGAATTCTGTGTGGTAAAGCCAATAACACAACGGGTAACAACAAAGAAAATCTAGTTGTGTTCAACCAAATTTTTAATTCAAATGTAGATAACATAAAATTAGTTGAGTGTTTCCATATTCATGGTGGCATTTAGTGGAACAATTTCAAATGATGAGAATGGAGAATGCACTTATATCCATTCAGAGAGAATTAAATTAAAGGAACAGGACTAATTAATGGGTTTTGAGGAGACAGTAGAGGAAAGAAATAATGATTATGGATTGATAGCTTGACTTTACTAATAGTTTAGCTTTACATATGGAAGAAGTTAGGAGTTTTTTTAAAAGACAGGTTATTCGGTTGTTAGTGAGGGTCATACCTGCCTTCTCCCACATGGATAAATTCAAACAGCTTTAGGAAAAATGTTACATCCTGTTGCTGTAACCCATGATTTGACACATGAAGGACTATTAGGAACATATTTTCCCCATTTTGAAGCACTATAGAAATGCTGGGGGAAGAGGAACCATATAAACAATGTGGCAGGCTGATACAGTTAACAAGAAAAAGCCAGAGTAGGGGGTTAATATACCCATTCAGTGTAAGAAATGAGCAGGAACAGCAAGGCAGTGATACTCATATAGTGATCCAGAACCAGGGCAAGGGAATTGACAAAGTAGTTGAAAAAGGGGCTAAAATACAGTTGTGGTTAGACAGTAAAAATGATCCTCAAGAAAAACAACGAACTAGTGAAAATCACACTTTATTTTCTCTCTCTAGCACCTCGGCTCACCAAAAAGCCTTTAAGGAGTAACAAATCACATAAATCCAAAGAATATATAGCACTACCAAAGTCAATTATTCAGTTAAAATATTCAATTAAATAAAAAAACTCATTATGTACTTAAAAAAACAGCGTATTAAATCAGACTTTTCCAACAGCATTCAGTATTTAACCCTACAGGACTCAATGTATTATATTTTAGAATAAAAATAATTTCTTTCTTTAAGAGAACATTTTTTATTCTACTGTCACTAGATTCATTTATAATAATCTGCTCTAAACTAGTAACCTTCAGACTATCACATTCCCCATTATGAAACTCAATAAAATGTCGAGCTAAAGGGCTTTCTATTTTATTTACTCTTATGTCCCTTAAATGCTCTAAAATTCTAACTTTAAACATTCTTTTAGTTTGACCCACATAAAACTTGTCACAATTATATTGAATAGCATATATTACACACTCCGTTGTGCAATTAAAATAACCATTAGGTTTAAAACCATTTCCATTAATATAAGGAAAAAATTTTTTTACGAAAGGGCAAACTTTACATTTTCCACATGGTACTGTTCCCTTGACACCAATTTGTTTATATATTTTCTCCCTCGATCTAATAAATTTCGTATGCACTACCATGTCTTTTATGTTTCTGCCTCTTTTGTAGGCAAAATTCAATTTCTTCTTTGTTAAATCATTAAGTTCTCTATAGTTTTGTAAGAATTTCCAAAAATGTAAAATACATTTCTTAATATTTTCACTATATATATTAAATGTAGAGACCATAAAAATCTCTTCTACTTGTTTTTTATTGCTCTTATTAATTCTATTATTTTGTTTTTTCCAACATATTAATTCCCTCTTATATCTTTTATCAAATATTTTATTTATACTCAAATTAACTAATTGTCTATCATATTGCCTTCTTATAAACATATCTGTAGAATTCTTTATTTCATTTAAAAAATCTTTTTCATCATTACAGATACGAGATAGCCTTAAGAATTTACTGTAAGGTAAGGCTTCCAGGGTATGCCTCGGATGACAACTTGTGCCCATTAAAAATTCATTCAGGCAATCAAATTTCCTATGTATACCTGTAACTATAGGTTTATGGGATTGGTGGAATTCGAATATATTTATACTCATTTATTTGTTAAAAATTATGTCATATATTATTTTAGATTTATTGATGATTTAATATTTAATTTTTTTGTGTGAGGGAGGTAAATCTGAAGTTGAGAAATTTGTACAAGATATACAAATGAATAGGTTTAATATAATGTTTGATGGTATGCAATGTGGTGAAAATGTCTCCTTTTTGGATATTAATTTAAAGGGTGTTATAGGTAAACCTATAGTTACAGGTATACATAGGAAATTTGATTGCCTGAATGAATTTTTAATGGGCACAAGTTGTCATACCCTGGAAGCCTTACCTTATAGTGAATTCTTAAGGCTATCTCGTATCTGTAATGATGAAAAATATTTTTTAAATGAAATAAAGAATTCTACAGATATGTTTATAAGAAGGCAATATGACAGACAATTAGTTAATTTGAGTATAAATAAAATATTTGATAAAAGATATAAGAGGGAATTAATATGTTGGAAAAAACAAAATAATAGAATTAATAAGAGCAATAAAAAACAAGTAGAAGAGATTTTTATGGTCTCTACATTTAATATATATATAGTAAAAATATTAAGAAATGTATTTTACATTTTTGGAAATTCTTACAAAACTATAGAGAACTTAATGATTTAACAAAGAAGAAATTGAATTTCGCCTACAAAAGAGGCAGAAACATAAAAGACATGGTAGTGCATACGAAATTTATTAGACCGTGGGAGAAAATATATAAACAAATTGGCGTTAAGGGAACAGTACCATGTGGAAAATGTAAAGTTTGTCCTTTCGTAAAAGCTTTTTTTCCTTATATTAATGGAAATGGTTTTAAACCTAATGGTTATTTTAATTGCACAACGGAGTGTGTAATATATGCTATTCAATGTAATTGTGACAAGTTTTATGTGGGTCAAACTAAAAGAATATTTAAAGTTAGAATTTTAGAGCATTTAAGGGACATAAGAGTAAATAAAATAGAAAGCCCTTTAGCTCGACATTTTATTGAGTTTCATAATGGGGAATGTGATAGTCTGAAGGTTACTATTTTAGAGCAGATTATTATAAATGAATCTAGTGAGAGTAGAATAAAAAATGTTCTCTTAAAGAAAGAAATGGTTTTTATTCTAAAATATAATACATTGAGTCCTGTAGGGTTAAATACTGAATGCTGTTGGAAAAGTCTGATTTAGTACGCTGTTTTTTTAAGTACATAATGAGTTTTTTATTTAATTGAATATTTTAATTGAATAATTGACTTTGGTAGTGCTATATATTCTTTGGATTTATGTGATTTGTTACTCCTTGAAGGCTTTTTGGTGAGCCGAGGCGCTAGAGAGAGAAAATAAAGTGTGATTTTCACTGGTTCGTTGTTTTTCTTGAAGTTCGTGGTACAGTTTGGTGTTCTGTAAGTTGTTCTTCAGTAAAAATGATCCTGTCTATTATCAGAACTATGCTCCAATAACATAACCCAGAACTGTAACAGATATCAGTTTAGGAACAGAAGGTAAACTTACATAAAATCATGACATAAAAATCAGTACAAATAGAATGTTGCATAGAGACTTGCAGGAAACATTAGCAGAGAAACTAAGGCAAAAATAAAGTAAGAAAACCACTTCAGTGCATGCATTAGAACAAACTGAATACTGAAAGTGATGTATACTCACACACTTCAGTTAATGTAAAGCAGAAAATACAAACACAGGCTGTCATCAACAGGTATCTAAAAGTTAAAAAAGAAGTAAAACAGGCATCTATAAGAAATGGGAACAAGGCTTACAGAACCAGGTAAAGACAAAGAAGCAGAAAACAGCTTCAGTTTACAACTCTCGCTTTTAGTGGAAGACATAGAAGAAACTGTGCTATTAGTGGTTTTGGGGGAAGAAACTATACTTTTCACCTTAGTACAAGCAATGGAAATATTAAAACTGAGTTAGTAGACTTAGAAGAATACTATATAAATTTTAAAAGTGCACCTTGAGAATATGATACTTTAAGTAGGACAAAAACAGAACATAACCAGGGTCGTAGGCGAAGACAGTGAATAGGATATTCCCATTACTTCCTACTCCTGTTTAAGTGGTTTAATTTCTCCATGTCTTTTGGGTTTCTAATGCCATGATGGGAACGGCCCCATTCCTAAGTCAAAGTATGCTTAAACTTTGCGAAATCAGTATTGTTAAAGTCGTTGTTGTTAGCCAAAAGCTGGTCTTCATAGCACCTGAAATGTGCCCAGAATTGTCTCTTAAAGCAATGAAGCTGAAAGATATCACTTATATGAGGGTAAGGAAGAAAGTGCCCAAACATAGTAAGACACCATTAATGAAGCTAGCTCACAGTCACGTGTTAGAAGGTCACCTGAGGATAGGCCAAACATAATGAAAGACATCTAGAATGCCAGAAAACTGCACCCATTCCTGGATGTAAAAGTTTGTTGATTCCAATGCTTATTATAGAGATAACATTTGAAAATGTTGCTATTGACATTGTGAAGCCCCTAATAAAATATATCAATGGGTATCAGTACATGATAGTAATACTGGACAGCATTACAAAGTTTCCAAAAGTAGTGCCATTATGCAAAGCTAATGAGAAGGCTATTATAACCAGAGAATTGGTATTGGTATTCTCCAGGGTACGTAACCCTTAAAAATGCTTACTGACCATGGAACTCCCTTTATGTCAAAGGTATCACATCATCTAAGTCAGAGCTTTAAAGTTAAACAGCTGAAGACAGCAGTCTATTATCTGCAGATTAATGAATTAGAAGAAAGTTTCACTATCATATTAAAGTCCATGCTAAGAAAAGTTATTGACACAGAGGGTAAAACCTGGGACTAGTTGTTACCCACTCTTAGAGTTTGAGATCTGAGAGGTGACACAAGCTTTGTTTGGGTTTCCTGGATTTGGAGTTTGTATGCATGCATCATAAAAGATCCCTGGGTGTTGAGCAGGAAGAAGACACCATTAAAAATATGACAGAACACTGTGTTACATTGCAGGACAGATAAAAATGTGTTTTTGCTGACAGCAATTGAGCACATACACGCAGAGCCTGGAAAATGCAGGAACAAGTTTATAATAAGAATGCTTGACTTACTGAATTTAATGTGGGAGAAACAGGTAGTGGTGCTACTGCCCATCACAGAAAACAAATTTCGGGTTAAGTGGCAGGGGCCATTTGAAGTGACTGAGGAATAAATGCTGCAAACAACAAGGTCAGAGAAACAGAAATTAGATAAAGCAAATCCATCACATTAACGCACTCAAGGTGTGGAAAGGAGAAGAAAGTGCTGTGGTTAGACAATAAGATGAAATTTATACAACAGATCTGAAGTATACAACTGAGACTATACACAATAGTATGGTACCTATTAAACCATGAACAAAACAACAAAAGTACTGTAGTTTTTCTGGAAAGAATGGACAGCCACTTGCAAAATAACAAAGTCTTTATTGGTTAAATGCTTTCATCCACAGAATGGTGAACTTCATCAGAACAAAGCAACACAGAAATCCCCTACTATAAATAGTGCACATATTCAACCAATTAACTAATTAAAACATATTCTCTTAAAGCACAATTGGTCCAATTAAAACCTACAGATCTTGTTAAACAGCAAAAACAACTGTTTGTTAAAAACTTTTAACCAAACCTTAAAATATATTGTAAATTAATAAAAACACCAAATATTTATATACAATTTAATCTTGGTGTCCCTCAAGGCTCCATATTAGGACCCCTCCTTTTTTTCTATATTTATCAACAACCTTCACCTAGCAATCCTCCAAGCTACATGCATACAATACGCAGATGATTCCACACTTATATGCTCAGCCACATCTATATCTGAATTTCACTCCCTTACCCAAAAGGTGTTTAACACAGTAGAACAATGATTTACACAGCGCTGCCTCCTCTTGAACCCCAAAAAACTAAACTCCTCCTTTTTACTCCTACTTGTAAGTCCTCCTCAATAGATTTCACAGTAACATCCAATAATGGTACTTTCATATCCCCAGATCCAACTACCAAACTACTAGGTATCACCATAGACAACAACCTTAACTTCGACACCTATATCAATAATACTCTAAAAACTGTTAATAGAAAACTAGGCTGTCTCTACGGGATCAAACCATTCTTTTCTTCTGCAGCTAGAATAACTATTGCTCACACTCATCTAATTGTACTCTCCTCTATGTCTCACCCATATGTACTAATCTATCTAAAAACAACCTCAATAAAAAGGAAAACTCCTACAATAACTTAGCCAGATTTGCTACAGGAAACCCATTCAGAACCCACCACTGTTATAATCTAAAGCAGCTAGGATGGCTTGAACTACAAAATCAGCTTAAATTCCACCAACTGACCATTGCCCATAAGACCCTTTACCAACCTTCCAATACTCCTATACTATCTCCCCTCATCATCCCCTATACCAATCTGAAGAGCTTACGTTAATCACATAAACTTCTTGTAGATATTTCAAAATCAAACAACAGAGCTGGGGACTCTCTCTTCTCTAATACTGTTGGAAAATCCTGGAACCTTCTTCCTGGTGAACTTTCCTCAATTTCCTCTATATCACTTTTCAAAAACAAACAGTCAAAAATGAGCAAACAAACTTGTAAAAATGTGTAGAAACAGGCAACCTGATGTCCAGATAGTCAATACTAACCACAGGAAACAAAGTCCAAGTTTCTTCTTTAACGTAAAAGTATTTTATTTTTCAAAAAGACAACGTTTTCGCCGTGACCCCTGTCACAGCTTCCTCAGAAGAAGACAAGTAAAACAGCTAAACTGGTCTGTTCAAATACTCAGTTAACAGGAAGTGACAAATAATTGCACTTCCTGCACTAATTTGACTCAATAAAAAAAATGAATAAAATCATGAATAATCATAAAACTCCATTGAATTATCTATAAATATTGTATGATAAAAAACAACATAAAAATATTCTTACTAGTGCATTTACATTAACATTGTAAAAAATTATGCATTAAACCCACAAAATAATGTGCATATAGGCATTACCTAAAGTAGCTCCTTAGTTTAAGAACACATGAAATGTTACAGTTCTCATTGAGGCCATCTAGCCTAAATGCATCTAAATTCAACTGCCATAAAAGTTCGACACACTCAAGAACTATCTGAAAGGGGCCTCCCCTATCGGTTAAAGGTACTTGATCAATACCCATAAAACAAAAAGAGTGGTCAGGGTTACTGCTAACATGTTTTGCTAAGGCATTCTCTAAAAGAGTTTTTTTTATAGCATAAAGGTGCTGGTATATTCTCTCTTTTAGTTTACGATTGGTTTTTCCTATGTAAAAGGAAGGGCAGGAATTACACAAAGCAATGTACACCACTGACTTTGAATCACAAGTAATCCTCTGCTTAATGTTGTATTTTTTATTCCTAACTATAAAGGAATTTCCAGTTCTCATCACTTTACACATGTTGCAGCATCCACATTTAAATGAACCTCTAGGTCTTATGTGACCATAAGTGTTAGAAGTATGCTGTAAAAGTTCTTTCAAATTATTACTTCTCCTGTAAATTACATAGGGGCGCTGACCTAACTTGTCAATCAAGTTAACGGAATTAATAACTAGTGGCCAGTTTTTAAGATAATGGCCCAAATTCCTGTTGAATTCAAGTTAAATTGAGTTATAAGACTTAAAAGAAAAGTTTCTCTGCTGATTTAGTAAGGAATTTTGGTGTGCTAATTCATTATCATTAGTAGACCTACCTACATTAGATTGATCAAGTAGTGGTTTATACAACCCTTTTGTTCTTTTAGTGTCAACTTCATTTATAAGCCCTTCTAAAAGAGGGACAGGGTATCCGCGGTTTATAAACATACCTTTCAAAAATTGGCACTCAGCTTTAAAATCGCTGTAAGTGCTACCCATCCTACCTGCACGTACCAGTTGTCCTTTGACAATAGATTTTTTCTGCCTAGGTGGATGTAGACTAGTGTAGTGCAGGAAAGAGTTGCAGTACGTCTGTTTCCTGAAAATGCCAGACAAATAAATCTCTTCATCTACTTCTTTAGTTAGTCTCACGTCCAAGTAGTCTGTTTCTATTGTTGAAAACCTATAAGTAAATTTTAACCATTGTGTAGAATTGTTCAAATAGTCTACAAAAGTTTTGCTTCAACTTCATTCCTTTAAAAAGGATAAATATGTCGTCAAAAACCTAGTGTAATATTTTATCTTCTGCATTACAGTTTCATTAGATAGTATATAAAGGTTTTCCCAAAAGGCTACAAACAGGTTAGCCACACTGGCTCCGCAAGGGGAGCCCATGGCTATTCCACATTTTTGTAAATAGAATTTATGTTCAAAACAAAAAGTTTGATGACAGTACAATGCTCAACAGTTCTGTTACAACATCAATCTCCACTTGTGGTGCATTTAAGTCTTTAAGAAGCAGTTGAATCCATTCAACTGCCTCATTGTGAGGATGGATGTATATAAATCAATGACATCCACAGTCAAAAGTTACACTCAAGGTCAAACTTAATACTGTTGATATCACGAATTTAAATTTTTCCCTTTTAAAAATTAGTTTAAATTAAAAAGTTTTTATTTAAAGTTTTTTTTTTCCCCAATTTTAAAACTAAAATTTAAAATTTTTCCCTTTTTTTTAGGGTTTTAAATTTAAACCCTTTTTAAAAAGGGGATTTTTAAAAAAACCTTTTTAAAAATTTTGTTTAAAAAAAAGTTTCCTCCCCCAAAAAATTGTTTTTTAAAATTTTTTCTTTTTTATAATAGGGTTTTTTTAAAAAGGGGGGGTTTTTAAAACCCAAAAAAATTTTTTTTTTAAACTACCCCAAAAAGCCCCCTTTTTTTTAATTTTTCCCTTTTTGGGGGATGTCCGGTTTTCCCTTTTGGGGGAAAATTTAAACAAAAAATTTTTTCTTTCTTTTTTTTCCCCCAAATAAATTTTTTAAAATAAAAGTTTTCCCCCGGGGTTTTTTATTTTTAAAAAAATTTTTTAAATTTTTTTTTAAAAATTCCAAAAAATTTTTTTAAAATTTTTTCTTTAAAAGGGGATTTAAAATTTTTAAAATTTTAAACCCAAAAAAGTTTTTTAAAAGGGGATAAACCCCCCTTTTACATTTTAAAAAATTAAAAAAAAAATTTTTAAAAAAAAAAAATTTTTTAAAAAAAATTTTTTTTAAAATTTTTAAAATTTTTCAAATTTTAACCCAGGGGGATAAAAAATTTAAAATTAATCCCTCAAGAAATTTTTGGTTTTTAAAAAATTTTTCCAAAAAAAGGGCCCGGGAAATTTAATTTTTTTCCAAAAAGTCTTTAAAAATGGAAAACCCCAAGGGTTAAATATTAATTTTAAAAGGGGGGTTGGCTAAAATTTTTTTCCCATAAATTTTTTTTTTTGGAAATTTGTTTAAATTTCCCGCCCTTTTTTTTTAAAAAAGTTTAAAACCCAGGGTTTTTTTTTGGAATAAAATAAAAAAGACCTTTTTTTAAAGGGTTTTTTTTATTAAAAATTTTTAAAAATTTTTTTTTGTAAAAAAGGGGGAAACCCCCCCCCTTTTGGGGTTTTAAATAAAATTAAAAATTTTTCATTTTTTGGAAAAAAATTTTAAAATTTAAATAACTTGGTTTTGTAAAAAAATTTTTTTTTAAACCCAAAAAGTTCAAAATTTTAAAAAAAATTTTTTTTTAAATTTTTAAAAAATTTTTAAATTTTAAATTGGAAAAAAAAAAATTTTTTTTTTTCTTCCATTCTTGTTTTTTTTAAAAAAAAAAAATTAAAGGGAAAGGAAAAATTTTAAACTTTTTTGTTTTAAATTTGGGTTAAAAATTACCCCTTTTTTTTTTTCCTTCCCAAAAAATTTTCTTTTTTCCCAAAAAAAATTCTTCCTTTGGGCCCTTTTTTTTCCTTGGTTTTAAAGGGTTTTTGGGGGGTTTTCCCCTTTTTTTTAAATTTTATGTTTTTTTAATTTAATTTTCAACCCCTTTTAAAAAAGGGGGAACCCTTTAAAAAAAAATTTTTTTTGATTTTAAAAAACCCAAAAAAAAGGGTATTTTAAAAATTTTTTTTTAAAAAAAGGGAAACCCCCTTCTAAAAATTTTTTTTAATTTAATCAAAAAATAAAAATTTTTTTCCAAAAATTTTTAAAAAAAATTTTATTCTAAAAAACTTCCTTAGTTTTTAAAAAAATTTTAAAAAATTTAATTTTTTAAAAAAAATTGTCCCCCCCTTTTTTTGAAAAAAAATTTTTTTAACCTTTAAAGGTCAAAAAAATTTTTTAACCTTAAGGGTTTTTTTAAAACCCCCAAAAAAAACCTTTAAGGGGGTTTTTTTTTTTTTAAAGGTAAAACCGTGTTTTTTGAAAAAAAGGGTTTTTTACCCCTGGGAAAGGGGAAAAAGGGTTCCCCTTTTTTTTAAAAACGGGGGGTTTAATTTGGTTTTTCCCAAGTCGGGGGAAAGAAAACATTTGGGGGAAAAATCTTTTTTCGAAAATTTGGGTTGAAAAAAACTTTCCCCCCCGTTTAAATTTTAGGGGCAAAAATTTGCTTTTTTTTTCAAGGGTTTTCAAAATTTCTCGGTAAAAGCAACCTTTTTTAAAAAAAAAATTTTTTAAAAAATTTGTTTTAAAAAAGGGGGGAAACCAATAAAAAAAAAGTTTAATTTTTTTTAAGAAAAAATTTTTCCCCTTGGAACCCAGGAAAACAAAAAAAGGGAAAATTTTGTAAAAAACCCCAAAAAAAAATTTAAAAAAGGAAAAAGCAATTTTTCAAAAAAAAAAAATAAAAAAAAAACCCCCTTTTTTAAAAAGTTTAAAAACAAAAAAACCCCACCTTTTTAATTCCCGAAAAAATAAAAAAAATTGCAAATATATTAAAAAAGAAAATTTTTTTTTCCCCAAAAAAATTTAAAAAATAAAATTTAAAAAAAAAAAAAATATTTTAAAAAATTTTAAATAAAAAAAAAAAACCCCAATTAAAATTTTAAAAAACCCCTTTTAAAAAAAAAAAAAAGGTTTTTGGGCTTCCCAAAGACTTTAAAATTTTAAAAAAAAAGTTCCCCTTTAAAATTCTAAAAACCCCCCCAAAAATTAAAAACTAAATACAAACCCAAAAAAATTAAAATTTTACCCCCAAAAAAAAATTTCCAGGTTTTTTTAAAGTTTTAAAATTTTAAAATTTTTTTTTTTTAAAAGGGGGAAAAAAAAATTTAAAAAAATTTTTTTAAAAAAACCCCTTTTTAAAAAAATTTTTTTTTCTAATTTAAAAAAATTTTTTTTATTTTTTTAAAAAAAAAAATTTTGTTTTCCATAAATGTTAAAACTTAAAAGTTCTTTAAATTTATACTTTTTTAATTTAAATTTAATTAATTAGGAATTAATAAGTGGCCAATTTTTAATAATGCCCAATTCTTTAATTCATTAATTGAGTAAAAAAAAGGGTTTTCTTTATTTAAAGAATTTGGTTAAAAAACTTATTTAAATCTTTGTCAATGTTTTTACAACCTTTTTCTTTTGGTCAATTATTTTTGCCCCTTTGAGGCCCGTTTTAAAATCCTTTAAAAATTTCCCCGCTTTAAAATCCCAATTCCCAATTCCTCAAATTCCTTTAAATAATTTTTTGCAGAAATTGTCAGGGAAAATTTTTTTCCCGTTTTAAAATGCCAGAAAATATCTTTTTCTTTTTTTTCTAGCAAGTATCTGTTTCTATTGTTTAAACAAAATTTAACATTTTTTTTAAAAATTAAAAAATTTTCTTAATTATTTTTAAAAAAAAAATTTGCAAACCTAGTTAATTTTATTTTACAGTTCCATAATAGTATATAAGTTTTCCCAAAACAAACAGTTAACAACTTTTAAGGGAAACCCCTGGTTCCACATTTTAAATAATTAGTCAAACAAAATTTATGAATAAAAAGCCAAAGTCTTTACAATTCTTTGTCAATTTTTAAAATAATCCTTTTGGGTTTGTTTAAAATTAACCCTTAACCTCATAGGTTAATTAATAATTTTTAAAATTAAAAAAACCAAGGGTTTGAAAAAGTAGGGTTTCTTTACATATTTTGAAATACTAATAATTTTAAATGGGTAGAACCTACTCTATTAATCCTAAGGGAGGATTTTTTTTATTATTTATAATTCTTTGGCTTTGTCAATATTTAAAGTCCAATCCTTTTGCCCGTGGAAAAGGGGAAACCCAGGATTTTTCCTTACATAATTAAAAAAGTAACTGGTCTGAAACTTGAAATTTTTTATAAGAACTTTAACACTCAACCCTTTTGTAGGTTTAAAACCTGACAGTTAAAACCCGGGTTTTTTTAAATTGAAAAATATCATTTTCAAATTACTTTGGTTTGGTTTGAAAAAATTTTTAAATTCAAATTTTGTTAAAAGTATAAATTTTTTAAGGGTTAAAATAGTCTTTTAAATTTTTGTTAAATTTTTTTCATTTAAAATATTTAAATTTTTTTAATTTTAATAAAAATTTAAAACTTCTTTGGGACTTGAATAAAATTTCCAAGACTTCATTATTAAAAAAATGTTCCAAAGATAAAATTATATGGTAAATCTTTCCTTGTTGTATATTAAGGGTTAAAATCCCCCGGCCTATTTAAAAATTTTAACTTCCTCCAATATTCCCCTTTTTTTTTTGGGTTTCCCCAAAAATTTTCATTAAGGGTTAAGGCCTTTATTTTCATCCCTTTTTTCTTTAATTGTAGTTAACTGGGCCCCTTTTTTTCTATTACTCTTCTAACTTCCTTTTTTTATAAGTTTACCATTTTCACCTTCAGAATTAAAATTAACAGAATAACCCCCAAAAAACAGTATTCCGATTGGTTTTAAAAAATAGGGAGAAAAAAATTTTATTTACTTCTTAAATTTTTTAATTTTATATAACAACATCAATTCTGAAAATAATGAGTATTAAAGCAAAAAGAAAATTTTGATTTTCATCCAAAACATTACTTAAATAAGCAGATCAAATCATTTTTAATACATTTAAATAACCCTGTTCCTAAACAAACTTTCAATTTGAAAACTTGGCAAAGTCCGAAAATTGTTTCCCGGCCTTTGGAACAAGTTTTTTTTAAACATGCCTAAAAAACCTTCCGCTATTTTAAGCACTTAAATTCAAGTTTTAAGGGTTTAAAAAATTGTTGTCCTTTTTGACAGAAAAGAGTGGTTGCCGGGTTTGCGGAAAAAAAACGGGTTCTTTTGTTAACCATCAAGGGTTCCTTTGGGCCCTGCTCATTGGGGTTCCCGGTTTGTAATTTTAGACTTGGGGAAAAACAAGTTTTACAATGATTTTGGAGGGAAGGTTAAAACCAAAAATTTGCCTTTGTTTATTTGGGAACAACCCTTTAAATGTTTCTTGATAAAGACCTTCCGAGGTAGAAGAAACAATTGGTTTTAAATCAGAATTTTTTGTAAAATAAGTTAAAAATCCCAAAGTAAAAAGCTTCCTTTTTAGATGAACAATAAAGGAAAAATTTTTAATTTTTTTTAAAAAGCTGTTATTAGGGCTAAAAGGGGCCAACAGGCTCAACAAACAGAAAAAGAAACAATTTAAAAAGGGAAAAAGGAAAAATTAAATTTAAACACAGAAACAAAGTCAATTTTTTAAAAAAAGTTTTATTTTTCACAAAAAGTTGGTTTTTAAGCCCAGAAAACGTAAAAGCTAAATTTAAAATAATAAAAACAAAAATTTATTTTACTAATTACTCAATAAAAAAATAAAAAATTTAAATCATAAAACCATGAATTATCATAAATATTTAATAAAAAACATAAAAATTTAAATTAAAACATTTTAAAATTATGGATTAAAACAAAAAAAATAGGCATTACCCAAAATTTGTTTTAAGGAACTAATTAATTTTTTAGGCACAGCCTAAATGCATCTAAATTTAAGCCTAAATTGCCCCAAAAATTGAAAGGGGCCCTACAAAACTTGAAAACCCAAAAAAAAGGTAGGTTTATCTAAATTAAGGCATTTCTAAAGTTTATGCTAAATGTTGAATTTTTTTTAAAATTGGTTTTTTTTTAAAGGGGAGGTTTTCCCAAAAATACCCCGTTAACACAAGAATCCCTAATTTGATTTTAATTCCCAATTAAGAATTTATTTTCCCCTTTAAATGTTGCAGCATCCTTAAATGAACCAGGATAACTAATGAAAGTTCTTAAAATTTTTAAATTTATTTTCTGTAAATTACATAGGGTGACCTACTTTTAATAATTAAGGTTTAACTAGTCCGTTTTTTAAGTAATGGCCCATTTCCTTAATAAGAAAGAGTTTAAAATAAAAAAATTTTTTTATTTAAAGGTTTTGGGGTCTATTATTTGGTCCCAAATTATTATCATAGTGTTTATACATTTTTTTTGTGTAAAATAGCCCTTTTAAAAAGGCCCTATAGGTTTATAAACCCTTTAAATTCCCCCAAAAAAGCTTAATGTTAAACCTTATCACCAAATTTCCTTAATGATTTTTTTTAGGGGAAATATTTGGCAGGTTTAGATTTTCCGAAAATCCAGAAAATTTTTCTTATTTTTATTACGTCAATATTGTTTCATTGTTAAACCATAAATTTTAACCATTGGTTTAAAATTTTAAATTTAAAAAGTTTTGTTAACATCCCTTTTAAAAAAAATTTCCCCAAAAAAATTTCTGCATTACAGTTTATAGATATTATTAAAGTTTCCAAAGGTAAAAAGGTTCCAAGGCTAAGGAGCCAATTCCCCTTTGAAAAATTATTTAAAACAAAAATTATGAGTCTACCCAAAGTTTGTTACAACATAATCTCACTTGTATTTTAATTTTAAAAGGTTAACCTTCAACCTCATTGAATGGAATTATTAAATTTATCCGTAATTAACAACAATAAAAGTTAAAGAAAAAAAGTTTTCAAAAAGGGATTTTTCAATTTTAAATCTTTATCAATTTTAAGGGGATAGAAGACCTACCATTTAAACCCCATGGGGATTCTTTTGTCTTGTGTATCTTGGTTTAACTTAAACCTTTGCAAGTTCAAATATTGGTTAGAGTCATTTTGCCTTGGAAGGGCGAAATTTTAGGTACAACTACTTTTTTAAAAAACATGATCAATAAACATTTATTTTTTTTTTGAGTTAACCTACCAGCCCTCCTTTTCGTTTCAAATGGTTTAAAAACCCTTTTTAAAACGTAAGTGAAATTTCCTTCATTCAAAATACTTTTTTTGTAAAAAATTTTATTTAACACACATTTTAAAAAGTAAAAATTTGTTTAGGAGGTAAAAATAAGTTAATTTTGTTATTTTTTTTCTTTTTTAAAATTTTTTATTTAATATAAATTCATTTAATATCAAAACTTTCAATCATTACTTTGGAAAAAATTTATCCCAAAGGATAAAATTAACTAGGAAAACTTTCCCAAAAAAATTATTAAAAAAAATTTTTGTGTTAAATTTAAGGGTTTTTAAAAATCTCGGACCTTGGAGAAACATTGGTTTTAAGTTTCCTCCATCACCCCCTTTTTTTTTCCCTTAAAAATTTAGGGGCCCTAAAAACCTTTTTCTGGATTCCTCTTTTGGTTCATAATTGTTCCCTTCCCCTTTTAAATTTATTCTTTAATTCCTTTATTAAATTGTAAGGTTACATTTATTCACCAATTAATTCAAAAAAATTAGAATTTAACCAAAGTATTTCCCCCGGAATGGCTGCAATAAATTTTTAAAAATAAGCTGTTTAACCCCCTTTTATTTTTAATTTTATTTGTAAAATTCAATTGGAAAAATCGGAAAAGTCATATTTTCAAAAAGATATTAATTTATTTTTATAAAAAATTCACTTCAAAATAAAACAAAAATAATAATAATGTTTAACTATCACCTTTAATTTAACCCGTTTAAAACATTTCAATTAAAAAAAAATTTTCCAACAGTCCAGAAAGAAAAGTTTTTAAGGCCTTTTGGAACCAGTTTTTTCATTCCAAATAAGCACTCCACTAGTTTTTTTTGCAATTATTAAAATTAAGCAATTTTGGTTTCTTAAAGGAAAGAGGGGAGGACCCTGTTAGAAAAAAGAAACGGTTTTTTTAATCCTCGTTGGGTTTTCCAGGCTCCTCCCTATTCCTCATTTAAGTTAGATGCGTGGTGGTTTTGGGTTAATTTTTACCAAATAGTAAAGGGGTCAAAGATTGGAAATTAAAAACAACCCTTTTCCTAGGAAAAACTTTTGAAAAAAATTCCTGTTTTTTTTGGGAGGGCACCCCTTTTGTGTTTGGAGGAATAACGAGCAACCCTTCCGGAAAAAAAACAACATTTTTAATAGTTAACTTTCTTTTCTGTAAAAGTTTAAGTTCCAAAACACCAACAACAGAAACTTTCCCAAATTTTTTGAGATGGAACCAATAAAAAATAAGTTTTTACTTGATTTTTCAAAAGTATGAACAAAGGAGGACTAACAGGACTGGCAGGACCGAAACCATGGCAATCAAAAACAAAAAATGACAAAAATTTAAAATTGTAAAAAAACTGATTTCCCGAATAATACAACCCCAGGAAACAAAGTCCAAGTTTTTTTTAACGTAAAATTATTTTTCAAAAGAAATTTGGGGACCCTTACATCCTCAGAAGAAGAAAAAAACAAAATGGTTTAAATTCTTAACAGGAAGTAAATAATTGCACTTCCTGCTAATTTCTCAAAAAAAAATAAAATTAAAAAAATCAAAACCATTGAATTCTAAAATATGTATATAAAAAACATAAAATATTTTAAGTGCTTTACATTAACATTAAAAATTAGCATTAAACCCCAAAAAATGTTTGGCATTACCTAAAGTACCCCTTTTTTAAAACACATGAAATGTTACATTCTCTTGAGGCCTCTACCAATGCATCTAAATTCAAGCCAAAAAGTTCAAACCAAGAACTACTGAAAGGGCTCCCTATGGTTAAAAGGGTTTTTAATACCCATAAAAAAAAAGGGTGGGTTCTAACATTTTTTAAGTTCTCTAAAAGAGGTTTTTACATAAAGGTGTGGTTTTTTCTCTTTAGTTTAATTGGTTTTTCTATTTAAAAAGGAAGGGAGGAATTACACAAAGCAATGACCCTACTTTAATCAAATAAAATTTTTAATGTTGTTTTTTTTCCAAATAAAAATTTTCCGTTCCTTTACTTTACAAGTTACCAATTTAAATAACCTCTGGTTTATGTGACCATAAGTGTTGAATTTTTTAAAAGTTTTAAATTTTCTTAAAATTTCATGGGGGACCTAACTTGTCAATAAGTTAACGGAATTAATAACCTTTTAAGATAAGGCCCAATCCTTTTAAATTTAAGTTAAATTAGTTAAAACTTAAAGAAAAGTTTTTGCTATTTTAAAATTTTGGTTGCTAATCATTAATTTAGCCTACCAATTAGATTGATGTAGTGGTTTAACAACCTTTTTTTTTTTCAATTTATTAAACCTTTTTAAAAAGGGTTGGGTTTATAAACATACCTTTCAAAATTGGCACTCATTTAAAAAGTGTAAGTGCTACATCCCTACCACCAGTTTCCCTTTTACAATTTTTTTCCTGGGATGTAGATATGTAGTGCAGGAAAGAGTTAGCCTGTTTCCTGAAAAGGGCAAATAAATTTTCATCTACTTCTTTAGTTAGTTACGCCCTGTTTCTATTGTAAACCTAAAAAATTTTAACCATTGTGTAGAATTTTAAATAGTTAAAAAGTTTTGCTCAACTTCTTTTTAAAAAGATAAATATTGCCAAACCAATTTTTATCTTCTGCATTCTTTATTAGATTATATAAAGGTTTCCCAAAACCAAAAAGGTTAGCCACAGGCTCAAAGGGACCCATCTTTCATTTTTGTAAATAGAATTTTTCAAAAAAAAAGTTTGATGACAGTACTAAACAGTTGAAACAAATTCCACTTGTGGTGCATTTAAGTCTTTAAACAGGGAACCTTAATGCCTCATTGTGAGGTGGTGTATTAAATAATACATCCAAGTCAAAAGTTAACTAAGGGCAAACTTAATACTTTAATCCTAAAAAAAGGGGTTGAAATAGGATATTTTTTACATTTTTAAAAACTTTAAATTTTAAAGGGAGGCATAGAAGACCACCACTATTTCTCATGGGGGATTCTTTTGGTCTTTTGGGATCTTGGGTTTAAATTCAGCAACTTTGGCTGAATGAGTCAATATAGTTGATTCTCAAATTATTTTGCCTTAAAAAAGGAAATACGGGCCCCTTTAAACATTTTCATTAAGGAAGAAGTAAATAGGATAGATTAATTTTTTTTTGTTGTTTGAAACTCCAACCCCTTTGTGGTTTCAAAAACCTGAATTAAAACCCCGGTTTTTAGCCTTCACGTCAATGAAATATTCATCTCATTCAAATACCTTGGTTTTTGGTAAAAACAGATGTTTATATCTAATTACACATTTGTTCAAAAATAAATTTTGTTGTGTAGGAGGGTTAAAAAGGGAGTTTAATTTTTTTTGTTTTCATTTTAAAATATTTAATTTTAAATTTAACTTTAAAAATTTAGTAATCCAAAACTTTATAAAAGGTACTTAAAAAAGTTAAAGGTAAAATTCAAGGTCAAATTTTTAAAGATTAAAATTTGGGAAATTCTTTCCTTGTTAGTTTTAAAGGGCCTTTTAAAAATTCCTTTGGGGTTCTCAATTTTCCCCCCAACACCTTGTTCTTTTGGTTCCCTAAAAAACTTTATCAGGAACTCTGGAATTTTTTTCCGGGGGTTTTTGGTCCCTTTGGTTCTTATTTTTTAACCTTACCTTTAACCTTTCTTTTTAATTTTTCAATTTTATAAGGTTTTAAATTTTCACCCTTTAAAAATTAATTTAATAAAAAAGAAGGCCCCTTTAAAAAAAATTTAATTTTTTTTAAAAATAGCTTTTAAAATAACTTTTTATTCCCTTTTTTTTTTTTTTTAATTTTAATTAGAAAAATTCCCTCTTTAATTAAAAAAATTTAATAAACAAAATAAATTTTTTTTTAACAAAAATTTAAAATAAGGAAAAACATTATAATTTTAACCAGCTTCATTTAACCCGTTCCTGAAAAAACTTTAACGAAAACTTGTAAAGTTCCAAGGGTAATTTCCTGGCCTTTTTTCCTTATTTAAATTGCCTTTAAAGATTTCATTAATTCAATTAAAAATCAAACCTTTGCGGTACTAAACCAGTGTTGCCTTGAACAGGAGCGTGGGGAAAATTTCGCCTGAAAAAACGGTCCTTTTTTATCCTGGGGGCCCTCACGGCCCTCCATTTCCCTAATTAATTGTTGGTTTAATTGTTTTTTAACCAAAGTGAAGGGTCGAAAAATCCTTAAAAAAAACGGGAAAAAGAATGCGTTTTAGATTCCTCCGGGGTTTTGGGGGAGGGCCCAAGGGTGCCGGAATGAACAAAAACCCCGAGTCAAAAAACAACTTTTTTAAAAGTTTAGATTTTTTTTGAAAAATTAAGGCTTAAAACTCCAATTTAAATTAATTTTTTAAGGAAGCAAAAGGTAACTGTTTCACTTTTTTAAAGTAGCAGACAAAAGGCCAAATGGCAGGGAAAACCAAGGAATCAAACAAACTCAAAATTTAAAAAAAATGAAAATGTGTAAAACAGGCAACCACCCGAAAATACAAAAAAAAGTAAGTTTTTCTTTAAAAAAATTTTATTTAAAAAGCTGCCTAACCCAAGTAACTAAAGGTAAAACCTAAAATGGTAAAATATTAAAAGAAAATAATCACCTCATAATTTTACTTAAAAAAAATAAAATCCAAATAATCATAAAATCCTTTATTTTTAAATATTGTTATAAAAAACATAAATTAAAGGGTTTCATTAACTTAAAAATTGCATTAAACCCAAAATAATTGCATATAGGTTAAAATACTTTAGTTTAAAAATGGAAATTTCCTTTCATTGAGGCAACCAAAAATTAACCCTAAATACGAAACTCAAATTGATTTTCCTAATTAAAGGAATTTAAACCTAAACAAAGTGGCAGGTTTTTAAAGTTTTTAAGGCATTTAAAAGGGTTTTTTATAGCTAAAGGGTTTGGGATATTCTCTTTTTATTAAGAGGTTTTTCCAAAGAAAAGAACGGAATTAACAAAAAGTAACCCCCTGATTTGAATAAAATTTTTTAAGTTGTATTTTTATATTAAAAATTTCAGTTCTCTCATTTAAAAATTTGTCCATAAATGACTTGGGTTAACCTAATTTAAGTATCTTAAAATTCTTTTTATTATTACTTAATTTTAAGCCTTTAAAAGGAAATTAAAATTTAAAACCGTTTAAATTAAATTGTTTAATTTAAATAAATTTTTAAATTAAAGAATTTTTGTTTTTGATTTGTGTTCTAATTATTAATTGGATACCCTTTTTTTATCAAATATTTTATAACTTTTTTTTGTCAATTCTTTAACCTTTAAAAAAGGTTCCTTTTAAAATTTTCAAAAATTTACTCCTTTAAAAAGCTTAATCAACCCCTTAGATTTTTCCCCTTTATAAATTTTTTGCCTAGGGTTTAAATGTAAAAAGATCCAACTTTTTGAAAGCCAGCAAAAATTTCATTTTTTTTTATTAAATTTTTTATTGTTAAAACCAAAAAATTTTACCATTTAATTTTTAAAAGTTAAAATTTTTCAATTATCCTTTAAAATTATATTCCAACCAGTGTAATATTTTTCCTTTATTACACATTAAAGTTTCCAAAGGCTAAAACAAGTTAGAAGGCAAGGGGCCCCGGGTTTCCCTTTTGTAAAAATTTATGTTCAAAACAAAAATTGGGAGTATTTAAATTTTTAAATCCTCCCTTTTGGGTGATTTTATGTTTAAAACATTAACTCAATGCCATTGAAATTTTGATATAATAATAACCAAAAATTTTCCAAGGAAATTAATACTATTCACGAAAAAACAATCTTTGAAATAGTAGGTATTTCTTACATTTTATCTTAAAAATTTAAGGGTTTTTATAAGTACCTCATTAACCTGGGAAGGGTTCTTTTTTTGTTTGGGTTTAAATTACAGCAATTGGTAATGAATTTTAAGTTTGCCCAATTAAATTCCCTTTGGAAAAGTAGGAATAAATTTCCCCTTTTTTTAAATTAAGGGAAAATACAAGCTCTTTTGGGTTTTTTTAATTTGATTAAGTTTAACATTAAACCCCCTTTTTTTCAAAACCTAGTTAAACCCGGATTTTCATTATTTAAAATAAATATTCATCATTCAAATTTTGGGTTTTGTGTAAAAAAAGTTTTATTTAAATTTTTTCAATTTTAAAAATTTTTGAAGGGTTAAAACTAGTTTTCAATTTTCTTTTTTTTTGGGTTAAAAAAATTTTTAAATTTTAATTTTTGGGAGCTTAATTTCCCAAAATTTTAAATTTCCCAGTTTGGAATTTAAATGGTATTTAAAGGCCTTAAAAATTTACTTGAAGTTAAAGTGAAAGTTTTAAAAAAAATTTTTGTTTTAACAGGGCCTTAAAACTACCTTGGAGAAAATGTTTGCTTTTTCCATCATTCCCCTTTTTTTGGGTTCCAAAAAAAATTTTTAGGTTAAAAGAACTCTTTTCTCGTTTCCCTGGTTCTTTTTAGTTAAAAGTTTAGGAAAGTTATTCCCTTAAAAATATCTTCCTTTATTCCGGTGAAGTTTTGTTTTAAAAATTAATTTTCTTAACGTTAAATTGCTTAACGTAATGATTCTTATAAAAAATTGAAATATTAAGGGGAAAGTTTTTAACAAAATATATTTAGTTTAGGATACAATCTTTTTTAAGTTATTTTATTTTAAAAAAATAAAAATTAAGAAGTGTTAAAAATAAAGAAGAAAGTTGATTTTTTAAAAGGCTTTAAATAAAAAAACAAAGTTATTTAATACGAAAATTCTTTTGATTAAGAAATTTTTCCAACTAGGAAATAAGAAGTTAAAAATATCCAAAGGGTAAATTTAACCTTTTAAAAAAAAAAAAGAAACTACCTAAATTCCTTAAAATTTAATTTTAAATTTTTAGGGAACATTTAAACAAGATTATGGGAAGTAAAATTTTTCTCAAAGGAAAATTTTTAACCCAGTTTTAACAAAAAAGAAGGGTTTTTTCACTTCCACAAAAAAATTACATTTGCCCTTGACCTTTCTTCCAAAAAGAATTTAGTTAAGTTTTCTGAATTTAAGGTAAAAATTAGTCTTAAATACATTTAACAAAAAGGGGTGAAGTTTAAACCCTACCAAAAAAACAAAATTTCCTTTTAATGAATACTTTCAAAAACGTATTCCTTTTTAAATTATGAACGGATCTTTAAAATTTAGGTTTTTGTAACTTTGGAATAAGGGGGCCTTTATAAAACCCTCAAAAGAGCGTTTAACTTCCTTTTTTTTTTCTAAAAATTATGTAAAAACCTACATGAAAGTCTACTTTTTTTTGAACAAAATTTAATTAAATTAATACTGGTCTTGATTTTAAATCCTTTGCAATGAAAAGAAAAATTCTCCCATAGGTCCGAGGGATTTTTGCAAGGCCCTGTTATATATACTAACACAAGGAAAGATTTTACTATCTATAACTTTTCATCTTTGGAACTAGATTCTGACCTAGTTGAATTGTTAGCTCTTGGATACACTTTTATTCCAAGTACCTATGGAAGTTTAGCTAAAGTTTTGATTGATCTGAAATGCTACATACGCAAGTTAAATTTAAAATTATATTTTAACAATGAAACAACAAATGTTAACGACAAATTGAAACTGACTAGCGTTTTTAACTCTCCTACACAACAAAATTTATTACTATTTGAACAAATGTGTGAATTAGATATAAGACATCTGTTTTCTACACAAAAACCAAGTAGTACTTTGAATGAGATGAATATTTCACTTGCACAACGTGAATGGCTAAAAAACCTGGGCTCTTTAACTGTCAGGTTTTTGAAACCTGACAAAGGAGGGGGCTTGGTAGTGTTCGACAACGTTCAATACACAGAAAAAATGATGCAAGTGTTATCATCTGATGCCTATGTTACTTCTTCCCTTAATGAGATTAATGTAGTTCAAGGTCGCACTGGGTATTTCCGTGACCTTTTCCTAGCAGGCAAAATAGACTTAGAGACATACAACTATATTGACATCATTCAGCCAAAGTTGCCTGTAATGTTCGGAATACCCAAGATACACAAAGACCAAAAGAATCCTCCCATGAGGGCATTAATAGATGGTAGGTCTTCTATGACCTATCCCTGTTCAAAATTGATAGATAGTATTCTATCAAAATATGTAAAGAAAATACCTACTATTTGCAAAGACTCCTGGTCTTTCTTACGTGATATCAACAGTATTAAGTTTGACCTTGAGTGTAACTTTTGACTGTGGATGTCATTGATTTATATACATCCATCCTCACAATGAGGCAGTTGAATGGATTCAACTGCTTCTTAAAGACTTAAATGCACCACAAGTGGAGATTGATGTTGTAACAGAACTGTTGAGCATAGTACTGTCATCAAACTTTTTGTTTTTGAACATAAATTCTATTTACAAAATGTGGAATAGCCATGGGCTCCCTTGGAGCCAGTGTGGCTAACCTGTTTGTAGCCTTTGGGAAAACCTTTATATACTATCTAATGAAACTGTAATGCAGAAGATAAAATATTACACTAGGTTTTTGGACTACATATTTATCCTTTTAAAGGGAATGAAGTTGAAGCAAAACTTTTGTAGACTATTTGAACAATTCTACACAATGGTTAAAATTTACTTATAGGTTTTCAACAATAGAAACAGACTACTTGGACGTGAGACTAACTAAAGAAGTAGATGAAGAGATTTATTTGTCTGGCATTTTCAGGAAACAGACGTACTGCAACTCTTTCCTGCACTACACTAGTCTACATCCACCTAGGCAGAAAAAATCTATTGTCAAAGGACAACTGGTACGTGCAGGTAGGATGTGTAGCACTTACAGCGATTTTAAAGCTGAGTGCCAATTTTTGAAAGGTATGTTTATAAACCGCGGATACACTGTCCCTCTTTTAGAAGGGCTTATAAATGAAGTTGACACTAAAAGAACAAAAGGGTTGTATAAACCACTACTTGATCAATCTAATGTAGGTAGGTCTACTAATGATAATGAATTAGCACACCAAAATTCCTTACTAAATCAGCAGAGAAACTTTTCTTTAAATTTTTTAACTCAATTTAACTTGAATTCAACAGGAATTTGGGCCATTATCTTAAAAAACTGGCCACTAGTTATTAATTCTGTTAACTTGATTGACAAGTTAGGTCAGCGCCCCTATGTAATTTACAGGAGAAGTAATAATTTGAAAGAACTTTTACAGCATACTTCTAACACTTATGGTCACATAAGACCTAGAGGTTCATTTAAATGTGGATGCTGCAACATGTGTAAAGTGATGAGAACTGGAAATTCCTTTATAGTTAGGAATAAAAAATACAACATTAAGCAGAGGATTACTTGTGATTCAAAGTCAGTGGTGTACATTGCTTTGTGTAATTCCTGCCCTTCCTTTTACATAGGAAAAACCAATCGTAAACTAAAAGAGAGAATATACCAGCACCTTTATGCTATAAAAACCTCTTTTAGAGAATGCCTTAGCAAAACATGTTAGCAGTAACCCTGACCACTCTTTTGTTTTATGGGTATTGATCAAGTACCTTTAACCGATAGGGAGGCCCTTTCAGATAGTTCTTGAGTGTGTCGAACTTTTATGGCAGTTGAATTTAGATGCATTTAGGCTAGATGGCCTCAATGAGAACTGTAACATTTCATGTGTTCTTAAACTAAGGAGCTACTTTAGGTAATGCCTATATGCACATTATTTTGTGGGTTTAATGCATAATTTTTACAATGTTAATGTAAATGCACTAGTAAGAATATTTTTATGCTGTCTTTTATCATACAATATTTATAGATAATTCAATGGAGTTTTATGATTATTCATGATTTTATTCATTTTTTTTATTGAGTCAAATTAGTGCAGGAAGTGCAATTATTTGTCACTTCCTGTTAACTGAGTATTTGAACAGACCAGTTTAGCTGTTTTACTTGTCTTCTTCTGAGGAAGCTGTGACAGGGGTCACGGCGAAAACGTTGTCTTTTTGAAAAATAAAATACTTTTACGTTAAAGAAGAAACTTGGACTTTGTTTCCTGTGGTTAGTATTGACTATCTGGACATCAGGTTGCCTGTTTCTACACATTTTTACACTTTTCAAAAACAAACTAAAACTTTTCCTTAGAACACACTGGTTGTGCCCCTGTACTAAACCTGACTAATCAACTTGCTCATCTAACTTGGTTCTGCCTACCCTCTGCTTCTCATTAACAAGTTCTATTTTCCTTAATAACAACATTACCTTGTCCTTCTAGATAATGTTACTTACATCTTCTGGAAACTTATTATAGCGTCAACTTTGTATTAATATAATTATACAATAAGCTGCCTTCTTTCTTATATTATGTATTGAACCTGCATTTTGTATTGTACCTGCATTTTTGCACTATGTTATGAATTTCTGCCCTCTTTGATTATTTCTGTATTGTACCTGCAATGTGTATTGCATATATGAATTTTTGTATATATGATTTTTTTTTTTGTTTTCACGGAGCTTATCTCCCCGGGCCTCTACTGAAAATGGACATGTATCCAGTTAGACTAGCCCAGTCAACAAATGTAAATTAAAATAAAATAAATAAAATGCAAAAGAAAACAATTCTAATACTTGTTTACTAATGACCTTATTTGAAAAACTCCCATACAATTCACATGTGTTTTTATATATATGTATTTATTCAAAACTGCCATTAGGTTACTAATAAAGCCTTATGTTTTAAAATAGGCAAGATAGAGAGATGTGATCATTGATTGAATGCATTTAACCTTAGTTGCCATCTGGTCTCCTTTTCCTCTAATAACATCTTCTCATCACCACCCTTTGGGTTAATATTCACTTGTGCTAGTATACCAAACTGAAATGCTGTACAAGTAAAACTGGAATTCATATGTCTATATAAGGCATTATTCTTACATTTTTTATGTCGTACGTGTTCATAAATATGGCATCTTAAAGTCCTATCAATTTTACCAATGTAATACACTGGACAGTCATGACACATTGCCAGATAGACTACCCTTTTAGTCAAACAGCTACCACCTTTGAAAAATATCTTACTTTTAATTATATTTTCAAAGGGTAAAGATTCCTTTTCTAATATATAGGAACATTGTTTTCAAGCCCCACACTTGCTAGTTGATCTTCCTTTGCCCTCATCGACAGCCTTACTATTAATATAACCTTCAAATATAGCCTTAAAATTAAGCCATGTCTTGTGAACAAATTTGGGGCTTGAGCCCACAATTCCAAGTATGTCCAGGTTTACTCTGAATATGTTCCAGTTCTTATTGAAAACCTCCTTGACCTTCCTTAAATGCTTACCATACTGTAAAATAACAGCCCTTTCAAATTTACTGTTTTCCACATTTTCCTTCTGTATGTTTAATGCACAACCTAATAATGGTTTGTAACGAAAACCTCGCTGTGAGGTAATCAGTCCCTTAAGTTCCTTTATAAGGGTATCTGGATACCCCCTTTGTGAAAACACGTAGCCAATAGCATCCATCTTCTTTACCGTGTCTTCAAAGGTGGTGATCTGAAGTATAACTAAAGGAAAAAATGATAAGGGAGTATGCTCAGAAAAATTTATTTATTTATTTATCAATTGTTTATTTATATATTTATTTATCATTTGTTCACTGGAAAAGTCCAACTTGGAATGAGCCAATTTTTAGAGGAGACCTGAGGAGAAATGCTCCAGATGCATGTCTTTGTAATGTAGGAAACCGGAGCACACAGAAGAAACCCACATGAATGCAGGGAGGACGTGCAGACTCCATACAGAAGGCACTCCAGCTGAGAATTGAACCAGAGATCCTCTTGCTGTGAGGCGACAAGGCAAGCCACTGCACCACTGCACTGTCAAATACTTGGGAGAACTAAACTAAAATAGCATAATATAAATGAAACACCTGGAGGGAAGGTTCCACGAAGAACTAACAAAGTAATGGTGACAATTAGTAAAAGAAGTTGTTGTTGTATCTTTCGGCTTTTCCCGGTTAGGGGTCGCCACAGCAGAACTCCGGTCTGCTAATGATTGGCAGTAGATTTTTATGTACCGAGTTGCCAGCCCTGATGTACAACCTTCGACAAAGGTACACCCATTCACGCATGTCTCCACACAGAAGACACTTTAGCTGAGAATCGAACAGGACAACATCTTGCTGTGAGGTGACAACGCTACCGCAGCACCACCACCGCAGCATACAATTAGTAAGAGAAGAAGCTCTAAAAAGTTCAAGAATTACATAGTGACTGGAGCATTTCAGTAATGCTAATTCCTAAGCTTGGTGGGAGTATCAGATTCAGTAATGACTTTCAGGAACTGAAAAGCATGCTGAAGCTTGATAGCTATCCCATGCCTAGGAATGATGACTTGATCAAGAACCTAGGAAAGACCAGATACTTGACAACACAAGGCTTCACAAAGGAATGCTGTCAGAAGCCACTTTTTGCCTCTTCCAAAGAAATAATCAGCCTTTGTAACCCCAGATAGTCTTCATACAGTATTACCACATAGCCTACATGGAGCCGCAGACACCTTTTTGATGCTAATAAATAAAACAGGGAATCCCCAGTCATGATAAACTGCTGCATACATTGATGACATGGTGTTTCAGTCAGAGGACTAGGGATCCTCACTTACCAAAAGCGCAGGATAAGCTAGAATCTGTATATATATATATATATATATATATATATATATATATATATATATATATATATATATATATATATGGGTCTACTTTGATTCACTGAAAACTCATTTCACTGAATCACATTTCACTGAATGTAAGTACAGTTGGGCAAATAAAACATATATGCCCTTTCTCCCATTGTAGTGTGATCCTGGAGTTAGTGTATATAGTTAGGGGGATATGGGGGGCATAGCCCCCACCTACTTAGATTTTATATTTATGAACCTCATTTCAATGAAAGCTAACAGTATATAACCAAAGTGGGGGGCTGTGCCCCAACACCCCACTAATTATATATACTAACTCCAGGATCACACTACAGTGGGGAAAAGGGCAGATACATTTTATTTGCCCAACAGTAATTACATTCAGTGAAATGTGATTCAGTGAAATGAGTTTTCAGTGAATCAAAGTAGAACCATATACATATATATATATATATATATATATATATATATATATATATATCAGAGCTACAGAATCTTGAAAGCCCAAAATCTTGAAGACCAAAATTTTTAAAGTTCAAAATACTGAAAACTCAAAATACTGAAAACTCAAAATCCTGAAAACACACAGTATACCAACACTTACTATATTCCAGCACAAGTACATACAGAAAGAAATAAAACACAAGCTATATTACTGTTCTACAAGTATAAGCAGGGGGGCAAACCCCCTGCACCCCACACCCCCTGTTACTTAAATATATCAACTCCAAGATTGCACTTAGTGTAGTCAGTCTCAGAGTTTATATATTTAAGTAGCAGGGGGGTGTGGGGGGTGCAGGGGGGCTTGCCTCCCTGCATATAGTTGAAGGGTAATATGTTTCTGCATGTACTTGTACTGGAATATAGTAAGTGTTGGCATCCTGTGTGTTTTCAGGATTTTGAGTTTTCAGTATTTTGAGTTTTCAGTATTTTGAACTTTCAGGATTTTGGTCTTCAGGATTTTCGGCTTTCAGGATTCTGTAGCTCTCCTATATATATATATATATATATATATATATATATATATATATATATATATATACATATATATATATATATATATATATATATATATATATATATATATATATAAAGATAGGTTTGGGAGCAGTGGTGTCCTAACACAATGAAGGTGAGGAGCGCCCTGTGTGTTGTATCAACAGGGAATTGAGTAACGGTGGAAACAGACAGTTAGCCACTGGGAGTATGCAACTTTAAAGGAGACCCTCTGTTCCTTGCAGTACTACTTGTTAGCCAGACAGACACTTCAGTTTGGAAAATGGTCAAACCCCAATGCAGTACTTGGGAGGGCAAACTAATGGCAATACAAAGTAGTGCTAGTGGGCCCTGTCACTCCAGTCTTTTCAATACAGAGTGACCCCATGACCTCCCTAGCCAAAAGAAATGATGACAAGCTATCAAGGGCTTGCAATCCTATATCATGGGTCCAAAACCTCTGGTCTGGTACTTGGGGCTAAGTAGGTTTTGACTTTGGAAAATATGCAATGTGCCTTTAAGTGTTCTTCATGATTGTGTGTATGTAAACAGTCTCTCAAATGGGTAGGTTGTTAACACTTTATATTACTAATTACAAGGCAGGGATTGACACTTTGTTTATATGCTTGTTGTTTGTTTGCTTGTTATTTTCCTGGAATGCTAATTCCACCTAATACGTGGCTTCTCAGCTCTTCTGTGGATCACTAGTGATATCTCCATTGCTTACTGTACTTATTTCCTTGTTTTACTTGAAGGAAAGTTACTGTTTGTCGTTTTTGCATTTAAGTTACCTGTAACACATTGCACTTAAGTTACCTGGCACTTGCTCACTAAAGCAATTATATAAGTCAGCACTAAAAATTAAAAGCACTACACCCTCACTCCCCACTGGCCCTTGTTTTCAATTATAAAGGAAGTCCCAATATTATTCTAGCATGTCCAAAGGTCAGTTGTCAATCTCTTCTCCGGTCCAGCTGGTGAATCTGGGAATCTTGAGGCAATGTTACAACTGCCTCATGTACACAGACAACCCTCTCCTCCTCCCAACAAATTCCAACACATGTGAGAGATGCAACCATATAGCCAAACTGGAGGCTAAGCTCTCTCAACTCAGTACTGGCATAACCAGTCAGGAGGAGAAGGAAACCACACTCACTACAATTCCAGTCTCACATAGACCTACTACGACAGCAAACCACACACATAATCACACAAAAACATACTCGGAGGCTCTAAATAAAGATCTGCCTAAGCAGCAGAGACCTCCAAAGCAGACACCCAAGCAACCGCTACCCCAAAACAAAACACGTGCAACACATATCTCACAAAGCCAGTGTGCCGAACAGTCACAGCCCTTAAGACTAAACAGCATACCTGATACACTTGTAATAGGTGACTCTATCGTCAGGCACATTGACGTCCCACTCACCAGGCTGAACAAGGAGAGGGTCATGGTGAGCAGATTGTCGGGCGCTAGGATATGCCACATAACACAAGCACTCAGGTCACTCCAAGGCAAGTACAAATATGACTCAGTCATTGTCCATGCTGGTGTGAATGACCTGAGATGTACCTCCCTGGACTACATGAAAAGAGACATAGAGGAGCTCTCTGAGCATGTAGCCCAGGCCAGTATGACCCTGACCTTGAGTAGCATCTTACCCTCACCAAGAATGATGCCACAATATGAAGACAAGATGATCAATTTCAACAATTGGCTTAAGTACTGGTGTCATTCAAAGGGGATCCAATGCCTGTCAGCTTGGGATGATATGCTCGACAAGCCACAATGCTTCGCTAGGGATGGCTTGCACCTGTCACCCCTGGGCTTTTGGATATTGGCAAAGGCTCTTGCTACCCCCATAGTGCCTTTTTTAGGCAAGGCTCAAAAGACAAACCCACCCCCATAGGTATCACAAGGGAAAAGTAACCTGATGAAGCGCACTAGCAAAGTGCGTGAAAGCGCTTGTTCTTCTCTCTAAATAAATTGTTTGTTCAATTTTTATTCGTGGTGGTTCCAGTGATTTACTAGTTAGTACAAGGGATAAGAAACTAAGAGTAATGCTACTCAACGACAGAAGTCTAAACCTCAAGAAGCATGCACTCAAAACACTCCTTAGCATGGAGAACATCGATATCTGTGCAGTAACAGAAACCTGGTTCAGGGCTCCAGAGAGCACCGCAGCAAAACCAGGTTACACCTCATACCATGCTTTTCGGCCCCAAAACTTGGACCGAACCACAAAAGGAGGGGGAGTATCGATATTCATCAAAGATACCCACACCTCCAGGTTGGTGGCAAAGCACGAAGCATCAGAGACTATCCATGTGCAACTAACAGTGGGTAAAACTGCCTTCCAGTTTATAGCCTGCTACAGACCACCCTCCCAAACCCAGGAACCCCACTCGGCCTTCCTGAGAACACTGGAAAATATGAAGGTCTCTCCAAACACCATTATATTGGGCGACTTCAACTACCCAAACATAGACTGGGAGGATTACTCTAGCTCCAACACCCTAGCCCAAAGGTTCCTAGAATTTATAAACTCAAATGCTATGGAACAACTTGTTACCACTCCCACAACAGGGGAAAACATACTGGACCTGATCATCACCAACATGGGGACTCTATGCTCCAGACCAGAAGTGTATCCCTCACTGGTAAGATCAGACCATAAACTAATCTCACTGGATATTCACATCCCGACCCCACCCCTCTCCAGAAAACCACAGTGAAAAACTTCTCTAAAGCAAATTTCACACTCCTCAAAACTGAGGTGGAATCCTTCAAAGCCCCCGGGCTTGTGGAAAATACGGCCCAGACTGCAGAATCCTTTATAAACGCATTCTATGAACACCTTCAGGAATGCATGGATCATGCAATCCCAAATAAAACCAAGACCCAATCCTCCAAAGGCAGACGTCCTGTCTGGTGGACCCTAGCCATAAACAAACTATACAGTAGAAGGAGGAAGCTACTAAATGATAGAGCAAAATCCCAAAAAGGGAAGGCATCACTGATCAGTATTAGCAAAAAACTACGGGCACTCATAAAATTGTCTAAGGCTTCGAGAGAAAAATTGCACAGGACACTAAGGATAATCACAAGGCTTTCTTTAGTTATGTTAGGAACCTGGGTGGAAATTCCCAGATATGCTCAGAATTAGTCCAAAATGACAAAAAATACACCGAACCCACAGACATTGCCAACATCCTAGCTGACAGGTTCAGCGCAAACGTCCCCCCCCCCCTCCACACCAAAAGGGCAAATATCTATCCCAGCAGAGTGCTGCCCCCCTGACATCTCAGATGCTCAGGTAAGAGCCACCCTCTCCAAAGCAAAAAACACAGCATCAATGGGACCAGACGGTGTCCCGGGCTGCGTCCTACATGAACTCCAAGAAGAGCTAAACCCAAACATAAAACTACTGTTCAATCTCAGCCTTACTACAGGATATGTGCCCAAAGAGTGGCATACATCAACAGTGGTCCCTCTTCATAAAGGTGGTGCCTCAACGGATCCTGGAAACTATTGCCCCATAAGCCTGACTAGCGTGGTCTGCAAAGCTATGGAAAGGATCATCATGGACCTCATAAATAAAGATATTGGGGACCTACAGACACTGGATCCTACACAGTTTGGCTTTGTTAAGGGCAGATCCTGCCTCTTAAACCTGGTTGATTTCTTTGAAACAGTCACCAAGGCCATTGACGAGGGGAAGGTGGTCCACACAGCCTACCTGGACCTCGCAAAAGCCTTTGATACAATACCCCACTCGGGCATTATAGATAAGCTCACCAGCTTAAATATAAACCCCTATGTCACTAGATGGATTGCAAACTGGCTCAAGGATAGAACCCACATGGTTAGAATTGCTGGAGCCATGTCAGATTCCAAACCAGTTACAAGTGGTGTCCCACAAGGCTCAGTCCTGGGACCTCTCTTATTCGGTATATATTTCTCGGAGGAACAGGCCAACACGGAAGGACTGTGGCTGACCAAGTTCGCAGATGACTTCAAACTGGGCACCATAATCGACTCTCCAGCTGACACAAGCATACTCCAAAAGGGCCTCATAG